>NW_028237052.1:0-44905 GCF_017979445.1 Akebia trifoliata
TTAAGATACATCAAATACACCTGTTTAAAATTTATTTTACTACCTAAAACGCCCTTACTTTGTTTTGGGTCTTGTACATGTTAAAGTGCAATAAATACACTTTGGAAATTGAATTTTGTACTGAAAATGTCTTTAAAAATTACTTTTTACCGAAATATCCTCACATTCCAATTTCCGAAGTGCATTTATTGTGCTTTTAACGTTTTCCCTGGGGACACATCAACAAAAATCCATTCTTTTACCTATCAAAAACACCCTCAAATACTTATGTCTAAGGTATTTTAAACAGTTTGACTAGCCTTAGTAAGTTAGTAAAGATTCCACCCTTTCCAAGACTTGGCTCACCTTGTGGCATCCTAAAATATGATCTCATGCTTAGGATTGTAGAGGACAAAATTCTATGAACTTTCAACAAAATAATTTCTAAACAAAAAATTATTTTGACAGTTGAATTTTAGTTTTTAAATTTAAGAGTTTCAAGGAAGTTCGATATCTGGCCTTTTCCAAAATCTTGGATGAAGCCTGAATTTTTTTTCTTCAATTTCTTTTTGTCATATTTTCCATGAAATTTAGAGGGCTGTGGTGTTGGATTGCCAATGTGGTAATCATGTTAAGCAAAAATACCCTTAGTAAGTAAGACTTCAAATCTTACAAAGTTAGTAAGGAAAGTGTTTTTCTCTTCTAAATGCCTCTTAAGGCACATGTTAAAGTGCAATAAATACACCTTGGGAATAAGCATTTGGGGTATTTTGGTAAAAAAAGATTATTTTAATGTCATTTTTAGTACAAAATTTAATTTCTGAGGTGTATTTTTTAAAGAGTAATGATCACATGGGATGTGTTTATGTAGAAATGAGAGAAGGGTGGGTATTGCGGTATTGTTAGTGAAATTCATTTTTAATTAAAATTAAAAGGTGGCATGTGCAAACGCACATGTATCAAAAGGACTTATTCATAATTTTAAACATTAATTAAAGGTTTTTTTTTTTTCTCTGAAGATTGTAGAGTGAAAATAATATTTTTATAAGTGTGAAAACTAAAGTACTAAACAAAAGTACCTGTGAGTTGCAATTTTCTAGGTTTTTGGCTAAAATGACCTTTGCTTGTATTGAGTTTAAATGTGAAGGTGGTGAGTTTCAAGTTTTTGTGTCCAACCATTTCTACTCCTTCTCTCATTATAATTTAGAGATTTTCAAATACAAAAGTTCCCTTGCAATTTTTATTTTTTTTATGATGGATTTTAGACCCGTAAACTCAACTAGCATGGGCTAGGCAACTGACCTCTTAAAACATCATATCTCACTCAAATCCCTCCCCCGAGTACATAGATTACTAAGTACTCTTGCATATTACCTTTACAAGACCATGGGTTATGGATTGGGCAAAGCCTAAATATTGGCCCGGTCCGCTGTCTATTCGGATACCTGGTTATTAAAAAAAAAACAATATAAACTCGTGTTGAACCCCATAATTGAATTTCTTACTTTTACAATTGTGCTCATCTGTTTTTGGATATAATCAATCAGGTCAATAACAAACATCAAACTTGTAAGATTCGTCGAAGCTTCTTATGTTTTATTATATTTTGATTCACATTTACATTTTGAGTCACATGCATCCCATATTAAATCTAGCACATTCTTGGTGACCGTATTAAAAAAAAAAAGCTTTTCATCGTCCATGCTTACCAACCATGTTTACAAACCTATCTAAATTAAAACAAAATTGTTTTAATTTTTTAGTTAATTGATATTAAATTCAATCGACTAAAACTTCATATATTTAAGTAAAATATATAATATAATTTACTTAATTTCTCACATTTTATTGCACTGTGACATTGTTATCAAAATCCAAATCCTCAATCAGGACTGAAATTTTTGGATGAGATCAAAATTTTTTATGCTGATCTGATCCATTGACAGTCCTATGATGATCAAAATAATATTTCTCATTTTTCAATATTGCATGATGCAGGGCATTTCTTACTAACAAATTTATTATTAGACAAGCTTAAAACCACAGCTAAAGAAACTGGGATAGAGGGTAGAATAGTCAATGTCTCCTCTATTGCTCATGCGGCTTCTCTGAGATCATGGATGAGCCTGGAGGAACTAAACGACCCAACCAGGTAAAGCTCTTTCACACATTTTTTATTTAAATTCTACAAATTGTTTTTTTAGAGCTTCTATTGCCACACCAACTTTTACTAAGAGCACCCCAACATACATTATATTTTTATAAAATCATATCGGATTGGATAGGACCAATTCTAAAATATTGATTTTTGGGATTGGACCAAATCTATAACAATCCGTATCATATTGGATTGGGTCTGGATTTAAAATTGACAGATTCCATTGGGTCCAGATTAAGTCTGGGTCAAATAAATTGCTTTTTGTATCGGTACCAATTTGGTACAATCGGATCCATGAGAACCGTACCAATCATTCAACTTTACTCCTTTGGGCAGTGAGAAAAAATAAGATATCAGGTGGTTGAAAATAGTTTGATCATGTTGATTCTTTTGGCCCAAAGATCTCCTATTTTTGGGCCCATTCAGTGTTGGGTTCTGATCCACTGTAGACTGATGTCAAGATATTGTAATCAAAAAGACACATTTTCTTTCTTAATTATGGCTTTTTTACTCATTTATTTATTCTAATTTTCTTTGGGGTTGAAGGTACAATGGTTATGATGCTTATAATCGATCTAAGCTTGCAAACTTGCTACATGCAAATGAGCTATCTAAGCAGTTACAGGTAACTCTACCCAAAATCACTGTCACAAAATTGAGAATAAATGTCCTGAGTCCTCACCTATGTTATTGAATTCATGCCTACGACACATGTCTCTATGTTGGAAGTGAGTCCCACTAGTGTTACTTAGTAAGATTTCAACTCTTACTAAGGTTCATTGAACTCACCTTGTGGCATCGAAAAACATGATCGAAAAAAAGAAAAGAAATTGAAAATTTTTTTCCTCTTTTGATTTGAGTTTTTCCAGGAAATCTAAAGCATTGCGGTGTTGGATTTCTATCCATTTGTGCTCAAGGAACCTTAGTAAGAGTTAAAATTTTATTAAATTAGTAAGGAAATTAAGTATATTTTTATTTATTGGAAGATAGCTGTTAAAACTTTGAACCAGAATAGAAAAAATTCAAATTAAAAAAAAAAAAAAAACATCTTTTTTGAGATTGATCTGAGGTGTTTAAAGTTGATGGCTATTGAAAGTTAATAGTGAAAGATAATTTTTTTAAGAAAAATTCAAAGTCCTTATAATTTTTTCCTCCACAACCTTGTGACACTAGATCATGTTTTTGGATGCCACAAGATGATACGGTCAAGAAACTTTTCGTATTGAAATCAGTAAGGAAAGTATTTTTTTTCTACAATTTTAAAGAGCAATTTACCTTACAGGCATAACTTTAATTTTTTTAATCAGAATTTTACCATAGAATTAGGATCGTTGGGATTTTGTATTGCCAATGTGATCAACATTGCCAACAATGTCTTTTGGACATAGAGAGTGGATGTTGAAAGAAGAGAAGATGTCCTAGGTATTTGATATAAAGAAATAAAAGTATTATAAGTGCAGACACACCATTTTTGCCTAGACCAAGCCCAAGAGTACCGAAAGCCTTTCGAGAAAGGATTTGACTCGAGTCGATTTTCAAATCATCACGAGGGCCCCACGACGAGCCAACAGATAAACTGCATTTGTACCTGGTATGGAGGTAACCAATGGCTAAGCTTAATTTTTAGCCTGGCCATAAGTTACCATTGGCTAGAGTAATAAATTGCATAGTATGGTGGTAACCAACGGCCAAACTTATTTTTTAGCTTGGCCAAAGGTTACCAATGGCTAGAAGGAACCTCTACATGGTACGGAGCTGACCAATGGCTAGAAGAAAATTTTGTATTGGTCATTGGTCACCTAAGGCCAATTCTGTTAGGTAGTTAGAAAGCCCATGTGCATTCGAATTTGTTGAAGGCTAATTACTCTTGAAACCTCATTTAATTGCTTTTTCCTCAAGAAAATCCTCTCATTTTCATTTTACTTACTTACCCATAGTTTAACTTTTTAATAAATCCACCACTAAGGTTTTCTTGTAAATTCTCATTTTCTTCTAACAAGGACCTTTGGTCAAGTTGGTCCCTACTTGAGGTCAATTACCCTAGTAACCTTGGTTTGTTGAGACACATTAGAGGCAAATCCCCCTTCTACCCCTTTTATACTCTTCACCATTCAAAGTGTTATCATAGCATTCAATGTAAAATAATTAAATTCTAAAGTTTTTGACTAATTTGATCACTCAAGAGAACTTTCTAGAATTTATACCTAATGACCAATCTATCCCTGATTTGTTAGAGGATCTCTCAAGGGAAATGATTAAAAAAGTCAAAATCCTACCATCTAATTATATGACATTTGGGTTGTTTTATTCACATTTGACTCAAGGTTGAGGTCTTAGAACCATTTTAAACTTCATCAAGAATTCTCTAAAACTTTTGGGATGTTTACCATCATATCCATTGATGATCAAGATTGGTAAGACTCAACTAAAGGATAAAGACCATCAAGGTCAAGGTTAGGAGATGGAAATGACTATTTGCATAGAGGTTTTGTTAAAAATAATGAAAACTATTTGATTTTGGACAAATTTATCCCCAAGGGTCTCTCAAACTCCTATAAATAAGACTCCTATTTAAGGTAAAAGGGAAGGAGGAGAAGGAGAATCCAAATTTCTCTTCAAAGGAGGGTGCTCTAGAAAAGAGAAAACTCTATCCAAATTATTTTCTAAAGCCTTCGAGCCTACCTAAAATTTATCCAAATCCATTCCCAAACCTTTAAGAAGAAGAAGAAAGAAGATGTAAAAGAAGAGAACCACGGTGGGGTTGAACCCTATTCTCTCCCTTTCTAAACCCCCATTCTATCTAACCCCCCTTTTTACATTCTAGCAAATTTATTTCATGTTTGCTTTCCTGATAATAATATAGATCTTATACTTGTTTTGTGAGGTTAGGAGGTAGAGTGTAAGACTTCCTAGAGGCAATCTCCTTTTATAAGCCCTCAATAAGCTCTTTAAGAGCATTAAAGTAGGCTTTACTTTCTTTTTTTATTTATGCAACTTAAATTTATAGTGTAGATGTTTTAATCTCTTTACTTTACTTGCACTTTAAGATTCTTAGAATAATAGTCCTTCTTATTTATCTATTTTGTTAGCAATAGAGCTAGAGAGTAAACTTTCTTTGGAGGTAATTTTCTCTTGATAAGCCACACTCACTTATAAAATGGCTACAAGCAAGAATGTAGGTCTTTATGAACTTATATTAACCTTTAGAGCCAATAAAAATAATCCAAAATTGATACATTGCATGCATAAAGTCCCTAGTCTTTCCATGGTGGTGCCTAATTCATGGACACCTCCTAAAGGCTAAACCAATAAAAAGAAGCTCCTAAGTGAGCACATAACCTTCCAAAAGAGCTTTGGTTCCAAGAAGGTGAGATCTACATAGATTCTCATCAAAATCTTAGGCTCCGAAAAAATTTCAACAAGCTACATTCCCATTTTAGCTTGTTCATTGTCTCATTTTGCTATTTTTCTAAGATTAGACTATAGATCTTTTAAAAAGAGCATTTAGATAAAAAAAATAAGATGATATCCTCATGGATTCTCACCAAAATCCTAGGCTAACAAAAAATTCTTATAAGCAGTTACTTCTAGTGAGGGCTTGCTCATCATATCGATTTGTTCATTTTTTTTAAACAAAACTATAATTGATTTTCCTTAGATTTCTTTCTTTTCAAAATCCAATTAAGAGTTCTTAATTTCCACTTATGGTCATATATTGGTAACCATCTTAGGATGGATGGGACAAGGAACCTCCTTACCATAGATCTCTAAGTAGACCACTCCCTTTATCTTTTGGATATGTAAGTCATTACAAGTCAAAAACCAGATTTCAAAATATATTTTCTTATAGTGTCCATTCACACTTTAATTGAATGGTGGAAACTCTCAAACCCATACAGATGAGCTCAAACATTCCCAAAGGAATTTGAAGCCTGCGTATCTATAGCATGGCGATTCCACTAGGGAATGCCAAGGGTTCAAACTAGAATTTTAATGACCATAGGTGAATTTTGGAAACATTAATTTGCTATTGGTTCTTCTTTTGAGTCTAACTTAGTTTTGTTTATTGTGTTTGTACTAACATGACGCTAATTTATTTTTACTTTGGAAGTGATTGACTTGTGAAGTTGGCACACCTCTTTTTCAAAATGCACTTGTGCATATCTCGATCATAATCAATGCATAAACCACCCATCCTACAAAAAACTTTCTAGCCCCAGATCCAAATAATCTTACGCCTTAATGTTATTCACTTTAAGACACGGAGACAAAAATATTCAACTCAATCACCAACCTATGAAATACTTACTTCGACTTGTGTGGAGGTTTGAAGATTTGAAAACCTTCAACCTATCTATCACCAATCATGCATAGCCTTCGACTAGAAGTTTAGGACACGTTTTTTGAAAAAACAAATCCTAATGGATTATGTGCCAACTCCTTAAAGCTTTCTAAGTCTGAGTCAACCCAGGAAGGTTAAGTTGTAAGGTTGTGTTTCGATGGTTCATGTAATAGAATAGAGAATCCCACCCTTGATAAGGGGGAATCTTTCCTTTTTCTAGTGCCTTTTAACCTTATGATATTTTCAAACAACTTAAACTCTCCAAAGTCAGCTTCCAACTTGAAGAGGGTCAATCCCCATGAAAACTAGTTGAAATTAGATATTGGAAAGGAAAGAAAAAAAAAATTGGCAAAAAAATAGTTCTGGTCTGTATGCCAGTTGTTCCTTACTGATGGCTAAGGCAAAAATTTTGTTCTGGCCGTTCCTAACTTTTGGCCAAAACAATTTTTTTTTTCTAGTCATTCTTTACCTTTGGCCTGAACAATCTGTTATGCCTAGCCATTCCTTACCTTTGGACAGGAAATTTCCAAGCCTAGAATGGCCTCACCTTGGACCAGAGGTTATTTTTGGTGCTCTATTCCCTCACATATGTCAGAACAATTGTATGGCCTAATTTTAACCTCGACTATGGACCGAAACAAACTTTGAATTTGTCAAACTCTTCTAACTTCTCGTGGTGAGTTTAGATCCAAACCCAGTATTCCTGCACATTCCCACTTGGTACTAAAGTTGAGCCAAGTGTTCGTTAACATAAAAAAAAACTTTATTTTTAGATACAAACCCGATATCCGTCAAAGTTTTTTGAATTTCTCAAGTATAGGATTAGGCCTCAATATCACTTCAATCACTATAGGTTTTCTTAAGCATTTAAGTGGTCAATCCTTACTTGTGTGCATTTAACCAAATAACTCAAACTTAGAAAATCCTAAATGAAGTTAAAAACCCATTCACATCTCGATCTAACCAACTTCCAAGATTTGTAGAATTTTTTGTAAACCAGACTTAAGGTTTTGGTTCTTTAAACCTAGGCATATCCATAGGTCTAAGAGTGCTTATCTTTTCAAATTCAACCCAAATTCCTAAGTCTAAGTTTCAAGTTATCCTAAATTGTGTTTCAACCCAAAGGTAGCGAAAAACCTAAGCATGTCCATAGGTTTTTTTTTTCCTTAAAACTTTGAAATTCTTAGGAAGCATAATGCCATCATTTTTCATATATTTAAGGTTTGTTAGAACGTCTCATGACTGACCCCACATGTAGGTCACCTCAATTATTCCTCGTTGGCAAGGGCCATGCAATGCCATCAATCTTGATCTATTTAAGATTTGTTACAACCTCTCATGATCGACCCCACATGTGGGTCACCTCAATTATTCCTCGCCGGCAAGGGCCGTGCAATGCCATACATCTTTATCTATTTAGGGTTTGTTAGAATCTCTCATGAACGACCCCCACTTGTGGGTCACTTTCTTAATCCTAGCCGACAAGGGCCGTGTAATCTTATCAAAATAAATTCATGGTTTCAAATATCATACATCCAAGATGCCCATTTCCAAGGTTCAAGGGTAAGGCGACCCTATACAGCGAGTTCAAATCTTATACATTTGAGATACCTACTACCAAAGTTCAAGGGCAAGGCAATGTGACATTTTCATAGATCGGATCTCTTAAAGACTTTTGAACCTCTTAAAGGTCAACCTAGAGCATAGATCGAGTTTCTTAAAGACCTTTAGATCTCTCAAAGATTAAATTAGTTGCATTTTTTTCCATAGATAGGATCTCTTAAAAGTCAAATTAGTCGCTTTTCCTTTTCGTAGAGTGGGTTTCTTAAAAACCTTTTGACCTTTTAAAGAACAACTTAGTATGTTTCCTATTCGTAGTTCGGGTCTTTCAAAGACCTTTGGACCTTTTAAAGGTCACCGTAGATCGTAGTTCAAATCTCTTAAAGATATCTAGACCTCTTAAAGGTCACCCTAGATCGAGCTTTAATGTTAGAAGGTCTGGGAAGGGACCTATCTTCATTTTTATAGATCAAATTCACAATTTCGCAGTTCTTTTCGGAGTTCAGGTCTCTCAAAGACTTTTGGACCTCTTAAAGGTCAAATTAACCATATTTTTTTTGTATTTCAAGTCTCTCAAAGACCTTTGGACCTCTTAAAGGTCACTTTAACATTCATTTCATTATTTTCCAGTTCTTTTATTGCTTAAGGTCCTTAGTAGAACATTTTAAATTCATCTAGGATAGTTCCTCTACATTCCTTTAGGTGTAAAAAAAATAGAGATTAAGGGGATACAATTAGGATCATCCTTTTTCCCAAGGTTTTTAGGTTTTTCTGATCTCACCATGAGAAGGCTTGTTATTGATTCAAAATCAAAAAACAAATAAAACTTTACAAAATTGTCATTTCTCTAGAACTAAAATCAAATCTTTTGTCTTTTTCTTAATCAAGATACTTACGCTTCAAAGTGATTTTCTATACTGAGGGTACAAACATTGGGTGTATAAGAAAAGGGGCTACAACACAATTTCGGTATTACAATAGATTCAAGATTGATACCATGGAGCAAACAGATATAATTGAGCCTTTAGTTACAAAAAACCCATTTGTTGCAAACAATCTGACTAGCAACCGTCTAGTTAGCGAGGAAGCATTTAAAAAGCTAAAGGATCATGTAATATTAATTGGGATCATGCTATCAACATTGTCACAGGTATTAGGGGTTACTCTAGATATTCAGAACTATGCCAACAGTTAGGGATGGTCCAGTCAGTAAACACCCATAACAGCCAGTCCGACAGTGGTACCCTTTCCAATGAAACTAATCAATGACCCTGTGTCAGCTCAGGCTCAGCCAGCACCAATGCAAACACCAACTCAAGTTGCAAATATTCATCCCCTCATCTTTACTCAATGTCTATAGCTTCAGGTTTGAAGAACTATGTTTATACCTAGACTTCGTACCACCGATGGATTTCAAGTACCTAAAGTTTGAGAAATATAATGGCATTGGATGCCTTCTCACCAATTTGAAACTGTACTGTGGTGCTATGTGCCAATTTGGAAGAAATGATAAGCTCTTAGTGTAAATGTTCTAAAGGAGTTTGACTAGGGTAGCACAAAGATGGTTCACTTAGTTGGACCATAATAAAATCTGATATTGGAGAGACTTGGCCACCATTTTCATGGGTAATTATAGATTTAATATAAATGTGGCATTGGACAGGCAGAGTGTAGCCAAGATGACGAGGAAGCCCAAGGATACTATCAAAGAGTACGTTCAATGATAGAGAGAGTCTGCTTCGCAAGTGAAGCCTCTCATGATAGAAATTGAGATGAAGACAACGTTTATTTCAACACTAGGACGTCACTACCATACCCATCTCATAGGGCACACCGCGTCTAGTTTTTTCTCACTGGTTCAATTTGTTGATAAGATTGAAGATGGTTTGAAGTCAGGGGTGATTATAGCTTAGACAGTTCCACAACAAGGTGCTTTGTCTAGTGGAACCGTACAAAGGAAATCAGTAGCTGTAACAAAAAACAAGGATAAAAGGCAAGTTAACTACGTACAACCAACTCAAGTACCAGTTCATTTTCCAACTGCAGCATCGAAAGCACCCATGACATTTCAAGCACCCCCAAACCGTTCATATCAAGTACAACCACCCCAAGCAAGGCCTTACAGCAATCAACGACAGTTTCAACTCCAAACACAATCGTAGTAGCAACAACAATATCGTCAGCCTTACAACAACATCCTGTAACAAAGAAGAAGAGATTTCACTCGATTGCCGATGAAATTAGCAAAACTTTTGCCTACCCTTGTCAAGGGAGGTTATGTTACACTAAGGCAATCACATCTTGAAGCTAAGAACACATTCCGTTACAACCCTACTACCAACTGCGAGTTCCACATGGGAGTCTTCGGTCACCCCACAAACCGGTGCTGGCAGTTAAAGAATGTTGTTCATACTTTGATAAACAAGAAGCTCATAGTTCTGGATCTTGTACCAGCACAACATGACATCAATCAAAACCCTCTTCTAGCTCATAATGGGAATGATACAGGATTAGCAAATGCAATAAACATAATCTCTAAGGAAGAGTCAGATTTTTATCTCTCACAGTTGATCATTCCTTTGGGATCAAAGGTCAGAGTTTACCTCAAACCCAACACCTCAGGCAATATCATTCACTCTCAAAGTCAAAATAATACTCCTATTCACATCACCACCAAATTCAGAGGTCTCATCCTAAACCCCCTACCATCTTTTCCAAACTCACCACCTCTTATTTTATCCTCAAATCCCATCACTCCACCCAATATCACACCCCTCCCATTACCTTCCAATCCACCATTACTTATCCTTCGCATACTTACTCAATCCCTACCCACAACACAACCACCACCACTCATCCTTTGTGTGGAACTAGAACTCCCCCAATTGACTTTCAAAACTCCCAAACCCTTTTCCTTATGTATCCAATAAGATTGTGCCTTAGAATTACGAAACCAATTTGGTATTCTTGAAAAAAGGATGAAAAATTGAGGAGACAAAAGGAATTGAGAAAAAAGAAGAACCCAAGGATGTAGACTACATTACTAGGGTTGGCAGAGTGGTGAGAACGATCGTAAAGGGGACTACATGGAGAGTAAAAGACAATGAGAAAAAATCTAAAAAATAGAAGGAGAAGTAAGTAGTAATAGAGTTAGGGTAGAGTAGGAAAAAGGTACAGAATGAACATGCTTAGGGAATAGAATAGGCACTTCACAAAGAATTTATTATTGAGACAGAGCAAATGAAATAGGCAAGATAGACAACCGAAGTTGAAGTTTTAGTTAATCGAGAGTAGGCAACAGTCAGCGAAGAAGCAATAGTAGATGATGTAGAAAAAGTGATAGAAACAGAAGTAATAGAAGTAGTGGCAGAGAAAAATGACAAAAGAAAAGGAAAGACAAGCATCACAGAGGAGCAAAGCAAATAGGTAGAAAAGAAAAAGAAGGTAACAAACAAGGAAGTGGTAGATTTTGTTACGCTAATTAAGAAAAATGAATATAGCCTTGTAGAGCAATTGAACAAAATACTAGCCTAGGTATCGATACTAGGGTTGCTACAAAGTTTAGAGAAGCACAGCAAGGCATTATTCAAGGTTCTTAGTGAGTCACATGTGACATAAATCACTTCACTTGAGCAATTAGGTAGGATGGTGGAATGATCACATCACCGAAAGTCATCACGTTCACAGATGATGAATTTACTCTAGATGGTTGTGATCACATAGAACCACTACATATCATAGTTGATGTGCAAAAATATAATCATTGCTCGCGTGCTGCTTGATAACTGATCTACATTGAATGTTTGTCCTTACACTACTTTGAAGAAATTAGGCGTGGACCAATTTCTCTTAAGACCTAATGTTAGGCAAATTCGAACTTTCGATAGCTCAAAGAGAGAGTCAACGGGTGAAATTGATTTACTGGTCAAAATTGGACCTTGCACATTTCAAATCACTTTCGAAGTGATAAATATGCCAAGTATCTTCAATTTTCTTCTCGGTAGGCCATGGATCCATTCAACCGGGATAGTACCATCATCTCTTCATCAGAGGGTGCAATTCATTATCAATCAAGAGTTGGTTTTAGCAAAAGCAGAGAGCTTATTGCCAATAAAAAGATTTCCAGATATGCCATACATAGATATTGAGGGGTCAAGTGAATAGCTTATGTATCACTCCTTCCAATTTGAGCCAGTTAATCACATTCTGAAAGTAACAGAGGTTAAGAAGGCAAGTCTATCACCAACTGTGATGATGATAAGAAGGGTGATGAAGCATTCCAGATTTCATCTAGGAAAAGGGCTAGAAAAGAAAAATCAAGGTAAAGCCAAGACCATCTTAGCTCAAAAAGTCATGCCATGGTTCAGCCTTGGTTACCAGCCCACCTAGAAAGACAGGAAAATGATGGAAGCAATTAAAATAAAGTTGAAGCTAGCAAGAGAGGAACATTGAGAACTCATGATCTGGGATCTCAAGAAGGTTCCTCATATCAGGGAAATTTTTTATGTGCTGGCTTATACGATGATTAGTGATAAAAGCATATAAGTTGACCAACAAGTGCATCTACCACAACAAGGTTAGAAAAAGCCAAAAGTACTCCCCGAACATGAGCTGTCTTTTGAGTATGACAATAGTAGCCTATTCAGGGAAGACTTCTGACCATGGTTTTAAAACTCGTTTGAGACTCAAACGTATCGCCCGAGTTAACTTGGTATCGAAGCTAAACGAAACCAACTCACAAAATCACTTTTTTGATTGAGATTTAGGACTTAAATTCATTTTTTTGATTTTTTGAACAAGATATCTTAAATGTATCAAAAAAACTCTTCCAAGACGACTCAGTATCGGGCCTGGACGAGACAAGACGAGAAATCGAGTTTTAAAACCATGCTTTCGGCAAAGAGAGCCCGTGAAAATGGTTGATGCTAGTAATGGTGGTTTTTTACTTCATACCCAGTGATGATTGGCATGCTGCTGGAACCCTACCTTTAAGAGTGGTACTACTATCAGATGACCATTATGATTCTTGATGGTTATCACGACTGAGTTGGGAGAGGCTCCCTCCCCTTCAGTAGTCTACCCTATGAAAGAAGCAAATGTTATTCGCAACTGGGACATCGTCTCGATTACTTTTGATGCTTTCATGGCCTAAAAAACATGTTGTTAGATTCTTGCTTTCCCCTCGAGAATCCTAATGGATCTTCGTCCTCGGAGGGTATCTTTTTAAAAGATACACCTTTATTAATAAAATCTCAAAAAAATTTAAAAAATCAAAAGCTTGCAAAGTTGTTTAAGCCAGGAAATGTGGGATTAAAGAATTGCAACCTCAAACCCAAATTCGATCTCATGGAACTTGAGGAAGAGTTTGATGCACAAAAGGTCGATATGCCAAAAGAACTTAAACAACTTGTAGAACATCATGAGGAAGAGCGTCAAACAAATGTTAAGGAAATAGACTCATAAACCTAAGACCCAAAGATGAACAAAAAACAGTCAAAATTGGATCCCTTCTAACCCCAATCTAGAAGGCAAAAACGATTGAATTCCTTCGACAGTACCAAGATGTGTTCGCATTGTCCTATCAGTATATGTTGGGACTCGATACTGATCTTGTAGTACACCGTATACCCATTCTTCCCAATGCAAAACTGATCAAGTAGAAACTCAGAAGGTCAAAACTAAATGGACTCTGAAAGTCAAGGATGAGATTACAAGGTAGATTCAAGCACGATTTTTAGTAGTTTCAACTTATCTAAAATGGCTTGCAAACATAGTACCAATACCTGTAGACACCTCAATTTTATACTCACCTGATTAATCAACTCGTTTACCCAATTGCGATGATTCCCATTGACGGATGATTATTCCAATGCTTTATTTGTTACTAGATATGTTTTAGAAATTCGGATGAGGTATCTCAAACCAACAAAATTATAGAAACCACGCTACGTTAGGAAAATATAACCCCAAAAACATAGAAATCATCATTTTACAGACAAAAAGAAGCTTTACGATTAAAATCACTAAAAAATGATCAAATTATCAAAATACCCCTAACATCAAAACATCCTTAGAGCCCACATTATGCTTAGGTAAACCCTTTCGAACACATAAAATAATAAATTAAAACCAAATAAACCATTTCGCCTACTTTCACCAAATTTGACAAAATTACGAAAATGCCCGTCATAGGGTTCACAATCATTTCATAAAAAAAATTTATAAATGAAATAAACCAATAATCTAATTGAATTTCTTAAGAAAAATTGATTCCAAAAATATCCCGGAACATCGAAAATCGACTTGAAACGCAAAAGATCTTTTCTGTGATAAAACGATAATTTTCCAATTTTAAAAATTATAAATTTTAAAATTAATGGATAAAATATTAATTAACATAAAGTGAAATCTTAATAAAATTAATTTAAAGATCTGAACTAAGAGAATTAATCAATCAAAATCTCAGGCAAAATTGTTGATGGTTGCCCACTTATTTAAGTAGAACCCCTTTGATATTTTATTAAAAGACACTTCCATCTGGGGGTCCAAATAATTAAAAATATAATAAGGGGTTCTACACAAAACTTAAAAATATATTCTTTCATTGTATACAAGATTTAAAAACTTAATTTAAAAAAAATCAAGTCAATCTCATAAGACTTAAGTCAAAATCGTAATTAAAATCATAATCTAAAAAATCTAGTCAATCAAATAAAATTTAAGTCAAAATCCTAATTCACCTTATCTAAGAGGAGACCTAGTCAAACCCTAATTCTTAAAAAAAAATCTATAAATAGGAGCCTCCACAACCCAATTTCACAGGTAAAAAAAAACCCTAGAAAAAGTAGGTCAAAAAGCCTCCCTACCCTTCCCAAACCCTGATTTTGAAGTCCTAACCCCTTACCTATCTTCCAAACCCTAGTTTTGTTCACAAACTCCTAGAAACTCTCCAAAAAATACCTAGAAATCCATTAATAAATTTAGAAAACACTCAGATTTAAGAAGGAGGTATTTCATCTTGGAGATTTGAAGTGAATTTAGTGACAAAAATGAAGCGAGGAGTATTTTACGAAGAATCATTCTACTAGTTCAGAGGGAACAAATTGTTGCGATTGTATAGGTATATTTTCTTTTTATCTTTTTGTATTTATTTTAGGTATTTTTAGGAATGTAATCTTCTTAGAAAATAGTAGAGACCGGCGTTTGTCGGGCGGGGTTGGTGCCTAACACCTTCCAACCGTAACGTGATCCCTGGACTTAGTTTCTTTTTGTAGATAAGTTATTTTTATCCATCTTGAGTCAATGCTCGGTTCCTAGACCGTAATAACTAGGTGGTGACTCCCAAACCTCAAAGTCAAAAGTGGATCCGCACACCCCCTGGATCGAGGGCGCTTTCAGTGACGACTCCACTAGGGACTATTGAGGATCCAACTTGAAAAACCCCAAGTATGGGAACATTGCCCAATCAATATGGTATTTGAAACTTTAGTACCACTTCTATAATCTGATTCGAAGTAGAAACTGATGTTTTCTTATATGATTAGAATATAAAAAAAATATGTTCCTGACAAAGAAGGATTCGTTAGCTTGAAATTTATATTTATTTTTTCTATTGGATTATCTGTTGTTAATTTCAAACTTTGAGTCTATACTTTCGATGTATGTTTGCACTCAACGATGTCCGAGTAATGAAGTGCTTGTACTCACATGAAATCTTTCATAGTGATCTTAAATTTGTTAAGTTGATCTTGATTAAAAACCACCAAAAGGTGAAACTTGTGGACTGTGGTATAGCACGAAACGGGACATCAACAGGGATGATGATTATTGAAGCATATGTGTAGACACCCCATTTTTGCATTCGCCTGATTAATCAACTCATCAATCCGATCGCAACGGTTCCCAATGATGGATGTTTATTTCGATGCTTTATTTTGTTACTAGATATGTTTCAGAAATCCGAACGAGGTATCTCGAACTGACAAAATTGTAGAAACCACGCTACGCTAGGAAAATATAACCCAGAAGCTTAGAAATCATCATCTTGCAGACAAAAAGAAGCTTTACGATAAAAATCACTAAAAAATGACCAAATTACCAAAATACCCCTATCATCAAAACGACCCTAGAGCCTACGTTACGCTTAGGAAAACTCATTCAAACACATAAAATAATAGATCGAAACCAAATAAATCATTTCACCAATTTTGACAAAATTTGACAAAATTACGAAAATGCCCCTCATAAAATTCACGACCATTTCACACAAAAAATTTCATAAATGACACAAAACAATATTTCCATCGAATTCCTTATGAAAAATCGATTCTAAAACATCCTACAACATAAAAAATCAACTTAAAATGCGAAAAGTCCTTTTCAGGGGTAAAATGGTAATTTCACAATTTTGCATAATTAAAAAATTTCAAAATTAATAAATAAAATATTAAATAATTAAAGTGAAACATTAATGAAATTAATTTAAAAATTTTAACTAAAAAAATCGATCAATCAGGCTCTCAGGCAAAATTGTTGAGGGTTCGCAAGATATTTCTTAAAGGACCCCTCCATTTGGGGGTCCAAAGAATTAAAGATATAATAGAGGGGGGTTCTCCAAAAAATTAAAGTCAATCAAGCAAGACTAAAGTCAAGGTATTAAAGTCAATCAAGTAAGACTAAAGTCAAAATTAAAGTCAATTAAGCAAGACTAAAGTCAAGATATTAAAGTCAATATTAAAGTCAATCAAATAAGACCAAAAGTCAAAATCCTAATAGAGTTCTAATTAAATAATAACTCTATTTAATAGAGTTCTAACTAAAATATAACTCTACCTAAAATAATTCTAATTAAAATACAACTCTACCTAAAATAATTTTAACTAAAATACAACTCTAAAAGAATTCTAATTAAACACTAATTCTATCTAAATCAACCCTTAAAAAAATCTATAAATAGGGGTCCTCACACCCTATTTTCGTATCAAATCATAAATCCTAAGAGAAGTAGGTCAAAAAGCCTCCCTAGCCTCTCATAAACCCTAATTTTGAAGCCCCAACTCCTTACCTAACATCCATACTTCGATTTTAGTACAAAAAATACCTAGAAGTCCTTAAAAAATATCTAGAAACCCATAAATAAATCCGAAGAATTCAGATCTAATAAAGAGATACCTTAACTTGGAGATCAGAAATCAGATCCAGTGAGAGAACGAAGCGAGGAATACTGTACAAGAAGTTATTCTATCAGATATGAGGGAAAAGAAAATCGTTGCGTTCGAAAGAGGTAAGTATTTTTATTTTTTTATTGATTAGGTCTTTTTAGCAATGTAATATTATTTGGGATAAGTAGAGACCGGCATCGACCGGACGGGGTTAGTGCCTAACACCTTCCAACCCCGTAATGTGATCCCCGGATTCAGTTTTTCTTCAGTAGATTAGTTCTTTATCTGTTTAGAGTCAGTATTCGGTTCCTAGACCGTAATAAATAGGTGGCGACTCCCAAACCTCAAGGGTCAAAAGCGGATCCGTGCACCCCGCGGATCGAGGGCGCTTTCAGTGGCGACTCCAGTAGGGACATTGAGGATTAGACTTGAAAAGCCCCAAGTATGGAAAGCATTGCCAATAGGACCAATTTTTTTATTTTATTTTATTTTTAGTTATTTATTTTTTTATTTTGATTTTTATCATTCTTTTGGCTCTATTGTTGATCATTGATTGGGATGTTGAATATTTTTGTTTGGCACATCTTTGTTATGGTTCAATTTGGTGTTATTCAGGATGACCCTAAATAATGAAATATTCAAATTGACATAAATTGTGGATGGAATGATGGTGGTTGAGATGAGAGTTATGGTTTTTTGTTTTTATATATATTTTTTTTATTTTTATAAAAAAAAAAATTTTGGATGAATTTTTTTGGTGCGTTATTAGGCATATGCGGTGAGTTGTGAAAATAAATTATTTGTGAGTGATGTGTTAGGTAATAAAAAAATTACCTTTTTTAATGTTATTCGTGATGAGGAGAGAACTCCAAGAAAAAAAATAAAAAAATAAAAAAATAAAAAAATAAAAAAATTGTTTTAGACGTGGTGTGCCATCAGTAGAAAACAACTTTTGCTGTTTTCTATCTTCTTCTCCACAAAGGACGGGAAACAGCAAATAGAGAGAAAGATCTCTCTCTCTCTCTCTCTCTCTCTCTCTCTCTCTCTCTCTCTCTTTGTTATTCTCAACTTCATCTCTTCGACTTCGATTTCGACTTCGATTCTCAAATCGCAAATAAAATAACCGAACTAAACCAATTTGAATCTTCGACTCCAAGGGAACTAAGAGAGATTTCAGCACTGCAATATTGGAACGTAAGAAGGCAGCAAATCGGCTTGTTGTCAATGAAGCAACCAATGATGACAACCCTGTGGTGTTGGTGAATCCCGAAATAATGGAAAAGTTGTAACTTTTCCGTGGTGATACGATCTTGATCAAGGGCAAGAAAAGAAAGGCTACAACCTGCGTTGCTCTTGCTGATGACATATGCGATGAGCCAAAGATCAGGATGAATAAAGTTGTCCGATCAAACTTGAGGGTTAGGCTCGGTGACATCGTTTCCGTGCACCAATGTCCTGATGCCAAATGTGGGAAGTGTGTCTATATACTTCCTATGGATGATACAATTGAAGATGTTAGTGGGAATTTGTTTGACACAGATTTGAAACCTTATTTCCTAGAAGCATATCGTCCAATAAAGAAAGAGGATCTCTTCCTTGTTAGAGGTGGGATGAGAAGTATAGAATTTAAGGTCATTGAGACCAACCCAGCAAAGTACTATGTGGTTGCCCTGGATACTTAAATCTTTTGTGAGGGGGAACCAGAGAGAAGCAAGAATTAGAAGAGGATCAGACCTTGAAATCTCACCTGTTAAACCCCTTTTATTCATCAGCAATGAGATCAATCGCACTTATTTTAACTCTTTAGATATCCAAGATCGAAATTCTAGAGTTTTATTACCTAGTGACGTCTGCAAAGCAGTTCTATCCGTCAATCCAGCTCTAACCCCAATTTTGCAGTTATGGTGATCTATGGTAAAGATTCAAGATTAGGATTTTTCAAATCTGGTAACAAGATTTGGACTTCTATAGCAAATAGATGACATGGGAGTCTTCAATTAAAAGATAGGAGTATTAATCTACTTTACCCAATAAAGTTTCCGGTGATCACACTAGCATCCGTTTGGGTTGAGCCTACACTACAAGGCACGGTTTTCAAATTTGGATCATCAAACGGCTAGTCCACAAATGACTTGGATGAGACTAAGAGAGATAGAAAAAAATTTGGCACACTAATTTTTTATCTATAGCATATCACATCTAATTGCAAACAAGTTGGTGTGGCAGTAGATTTGTTTTGGGGGGGTAACTTTGTTCTTAATTATTATTTACTTTATTTATTTTATTTTTATAATTAGTAATAGTTTTTTTTTTTTAAAAGAGTTTTTTTTGTTTTGTTTAAAAAGAGGTTTTCTTTTTAGTGTTGTTTGGTAAAATAAAAATCAATTTGTTTTAAATAAAAAGAAAAAAAAATCAAATCTCTCCCATCTCACAAATATCATTCTATCCTTGATTCAATATTCATTGAAGTCTCAATTTGTTTGGATCACTCAAAGTGATCCTCGATTAGACCATATTAAAAAAAAATTTAAAATAAAAAAAGTTTTTTTTTGTTTGTTTTTTTTTTGTTTTAGTTCTTTAAAAAAAAAAAAAAATTGGGTTGGATTTCAAAATTCAACCATAGGGGAAAATATTGGTCGAGTCAACTCAGTTGAACTCGTGTTGCATCATGCAACGTACGCGGTTTGGTTTTAACATATTGTTTTATATGTTTCCACAATATACGTTACTTTAATATCACGATTTTGAATGTGATGATTCGGGTCGACTCGGTTGGATCTCATGCAATTCAATATTCTCAATGCATTTCTTTTATGCTTCATGCTAATGCTTCATATGATATTTTTCCATGTTCTATGATGTTGAATGCTATGAGATGAGTTAACTCGATGAGTTCATGTTTGAATAGGTTATGTGCTAGATTAGGGTGCATGATTTTCTTTTTGACACCCGATTGATATGATGATACTCTTTTGATATCTTGATTGATGGAACCTTAACTCTAACATATTGATCGATTGGTTTTAATTAATTGATTGGTCTTAATTGATTGGTTGATTTTAATTCCTCCTGATTTCTATGCCATGACTTTGATCTTGATAATCTTTTGATGATTGTATTCACTATGATTGTGGCCCATTAATGATCTGATTTGGCCCATAGGCCTATTTGTTTGAAGAAAAGGCTTCGGGGACACCCCACCCTGTTTTGCACACACCACTAGCACGTTTACTGCTTTTCACGCTTGCACGTCCCATATAGCCAACGTGGCACTAATGCGTGGCCCGGTCTCTTCGGAGATGCAACGTCATTCATGAAAACCATAACTCCAGTCACGTACCTTAGGGTATATCAAACTGGGGCATCAGTACTGTTTGATCAGGTGACTCTGAAAGGTATATCGATGCACCCAGGCTGGAACGACCTGAGCCTTTGAACTATTGTAAGTCACACAATCACATGACCCGATTGTCAACGTAATACTAGTACGTGGTCGGTCCCCTTGTGGGATGTCAAACCATTTATGAAAGCTGCAACTCTTGACTCGTACCCATAGGTATATAAAAGTTCAAGTACATCAATTGCACTTCGTGGTCAAAACCAGTGCCTAAGCGAGATCCTGCCCCGCTGTACCCTACTGTACGAAGGGGATAGACTACGTCTATTCTAGACGAGAGGTATTTAAGTTGGCCCTTGCTCAGCATTGTGCGCCACCTCTCAACTGGGGATCAAACTGGTTGTTTTTGACTTCAGAGAAGTGAATTGAGATTTTAGATTATCACCTATACGGTATATCAAACCAAATCACCACGTATCGAGAGGTATATAGGTGTATTTGGGCAAGGGTGGCCAGATAAAAATGTATTGCACATAGTAAGCTTAGAGTCTAGAAACCTTCCCTATAGGTCACGACTCGAACTTATCGTGGGTGTTCCCGGGTTGTTTATTGAATGAAACCTTATGAGACTGTGTGATTGATGTGAATGATGTGGATGATGAGATCAGAGTGTATGATTGTCCTCAAGAATCAAAATTTTTTTATTTTTAGAAATTAAAATGGATACACCGACCCAATAATGAATCCATCATTTTACAATAATGACACCAGTCCATTTCGATCCAACAATCATGATGGGCCGAGCCATTTAAATCCAAATGGAAATTAAATTATATTCTAAATTCGGATTCCAACCCATCTTCAAAGAAGAAAAATGGTTTACAAAATGAAAGTATTTTTCAGAAAAAGTATTTTGTAGGAAAAATATTTTTCAAAAGTGAAAGATTTTCCAAAAGGAAATGTTTTCTCAAAAAAAAGTTTTCTAAAAGAAAATGTTTTCCAAAAAAAGAAGAGGAAGAAAAATATTTTTCAAAAATAAAAAAAGATTTACAAAAGATCTATTTTTGCATGAAAAATTATTGAAATCAGATTTGTGAAAATTATTATTCAATAAAAATAAAATTTTTCAATAATTTTCAAGAGTGCAATAAAATTATTTTCCTTCTGAATAATCATTGAATGGATGAATTGTTTAATGGATTGGTGCACATAATTCAATAAAATCTCAGGATTCATTAAAATGTTATCAAGGGGGTAACACTGAAACTGGTTAAATTCACCTTCAATGAGGTTTAAAGGTTATCATTATACTTAAGCTCAATCGCCCATCGTCTAGCTAGGGTTGTTAGTCCGATCAGTTAGAACAAACGTCAGTACCAAGGCAACAGTTAGAAATAACGTCAGAATTTCTCAATATCGCCCGGTTGTTCCCTGAAGATCACCGTGCCTCAATCCTGTTGGTTGTAAGCAATGTCTCAGTCCTCAGTCCTAATCAAACCCGTTGTGGGTAGTTGTATTAAGTTTTCATGAGCTATTTGAGTTAGCTCGAGTCCAATTTTTCAATATCATTTTTTCTTTAGATCGAGTCTACTCTTTTTCTACTGAGTCAAGTTAATTTGTCAAGTTTATAGAAGTGTCTATCGCCCCTTCTGAATTTAATTGGATAAAAAAAAATTTTGAATACCTCGAGCGCATTAACGAATTAACTAATAATCTAGCTTTAAGGATATATTTTTCTCCTGAACAAGAAGATACGAGTCAGGCTTAAGAAAGCAAAGGTCATTGACCTCGAAACAGAAATAAATTCATAAAGAGATTCAAATAGAAACCACCCTATCCCTAGAGGAACACAAGGGGATAATGAATTTTCTCAAAAATTTCAAAAGACTTGTTCGCGTGGGCCTATGAGGATATGTTAGGTGCAAGCTTGGGTGTTGTCTGACACGGATTAGATATTGAATTGATAAAATGAGATCAAAGAAGATTTTACAAAATGTATTAGTGCTAGACTTCTCAACATGGTTAGAGCTCCCAGAATAGATTACCATTATCAGATTAATGAAACAGTTGAAGCGGTATTGATCTCTGATAATGGGTTGTACATCAAAGCTTAGGTTATCACTCTGTGTTCAAAGTTTGAGATTCGACACCACATTATCTCTCTACCGTCCTCAGATTAATGGAAAGGTGAAGCAGCCAATAAAATATCTCAAAACAATCATCAAGGAAATGTGTCAATCACACATCACACCGAGATTGGCCAGAGAAGTTACCATTCGCGTTATGGACATATTACACTTCAATACAGTTTTCCACTAGAGTCATTTTAGTGTATGACATAGAAGTAATCTTACCGGTTAAAAGGGAAAATCCTATATCTCAAGGTCTTGATGGAAGTAATTGTTAGAAACAGATTGAGTCTGTCAATGGAGAGGAGTCACTCGCATGTTTGACAAGAAAGTCAAAGTTCATCACTTATAAGTCAAGGGTCTAAACATCAGACTACCCAAATAAAAAAATCTGAGTACTCTTCCTCGATCATAGAAAGTTTGAACTCAATTGGAGAGATTCAATCATTAAGGAAATATTATCTAGAGGAACTATTAAACTTCAAGATCATGATGGAATCGAATTACCAGAGTCAACCAACCTTGATCGGATCAAACGGTACTGAAAGCGCCCTCGATCCGCATGGGTGCGCGGATCCGCTTTTAACCCTTGAGGTTGGGAGTCGCCACCTAGTTGTTAAGGTCTAGGAACCAAACTGACTCTAAAAAAGGCAAACTAATCTATGAAAGAGAAAGAGAGTCCGGGTATCACGTTACGGGGTTGGAAGGTGTTAGGCACCAATCCCGCCCGGCCAAAGTCGGTCTCTACTAACATCCCAAATAAATCACATTGCTAAAAACCTAGATAAAAATAAAAATAAAAAATTTCATACCTTTCCGATAGCAAGGATTTTGTTCCCTCAGATTTGACAAAAAATAGCTCCTTGTACCGTACTCCCTTGCTTCGTTCTGTCTCCGGATTTGATTTCGGATCTCCGAGGCAAGGTATCTCCTTATTTTTGGATCTAAACTCTTCAAGTTTGTTGCGGATTTTGAGATGTTTTTGGAAGGTTTTTGGATGTTCTTTAGGCTAAAATCGAAGGAGGGATGTTAGGTAAGGAGTTGGGGCTCCAAAATTAAGGTTTATGGGATGCTATGGGGGCTTCTAGACCTACTTCTCTTAGGGTTTATCATTTTATACGAAAATAGGGTGTGAGCACCTCTATTTATAGATGTTTTTAGGGGTTGATTTGGATAGAGTTAGTATTTAATTAGAGTTATTTTAATTAGAGTTGTGTTTTAGTTAGACTTATTTTAGGTAGAATTGTGTTTTAATTAGAATTGTTTTAGGTAGAATTGTTTTTAAGTTAGAACTCTATTAGATTGAATTATTATTTAATTAGAACTCTATTATGACTTTTGGTCTTATTTGATTGACTTTTAATGTTTTGACTTTAGTCTTAATTGATTGACTTTTAATATCTTGACTTCAGTCTTACTTAATTGACTTTAATTTTGACTTTAGTCTCACTTGATTGAATTTAATACCTTGACCTTAGTCTTGCTTGATTGACTTTTAATTTTTGGAGAACCCCCCACTAAAATATCTTTAATTCTTTGGACCCCCAAATGGAGGGGTCCTTAAAGAAATATCTCACGAACCCTCAACAATTTTACTTGAAAACCCGATTGATCGATTTCTTCGGTTCAAAATTTTAAATTAATTTCATTAATGTTTCACTTTAATTATTTAATGTTTTATTTATTAATTTCAAATTTTTTAATTATGAAATTTGTGAAATTATCGTTTTCCCCCCGGAGAGGACTTTTCATGTTTTAAGTCGGTTTTTAATGTTCTAGGATGTTTTAGAATCGATTTTTCGTAAGGAATTCAATGGAAATATAAGTTTGTGTCATTTATGAAATATTTTGTGTGAAATGGTCATGAACTTTATGAGGGACATTTTCGTAATTTTGTCGAATTCTGTTAAAATTGGCGAAATGATTTATTTGGTTCCGATTTGTTATTTTATGTGTTCGAGAGTTTTCCTAAGCGTAACGTAGGCTCTAGGGTTGTTTTGAGGTTATGGTATTTTGGTAATTTGGTCAATTTTTAGTGATTTTTATCGTGAAACTTCTTTTCGATCTTCAAGATGATGATTTCTATATTTCTGGGGTCGTATTTTCCTAACGTAGCGTGATTTCTAAGGTTTTGTCAATTCGAGATACCTCATCCGAATTTCTGAAACATATCGGATAACAAAATAAAGCAATGGAATACACATCCATCATTGGGAATCATTGCGATCGGGTTGACGAGTTGATTAATCAGGCGGATGCAAAAATGGGGTGTCTACAGATGCCCCTCTTTGGCAGAGGGTTGAAGCAAACTAGATAGCAAATCTATTTCGGTAGATAGTGCGATATCCGAATGCCAAAGCTAGTGACAGTTCATTTTGCAGCCTGATTTAGCAATTCGTCAGGGTGTTCGGATCCTTGAGCGTAAAACTCTCCCCGAACTAAAAAGTTGAGCTTGAACTCTCACTGACGATGTCAGATCCTCGAATTTTAGAAAATTCTCCCTGACTAATGCAAAAGTGCACGTGTGTGCAAAAGTGTGATGCTTACTGAGTAAAAATGTGTCAAGTCCTAGAGATCTTCTCTCACTGACAATAATGATTCAAAATTGAAATGGACTTATGCAACGAAAACAATCATGGCAAGATTTAATAATGTGGTAATTGGAGTCATAACATTGTAGGAACTTCGTTAAATCCTAATTGAAATTCTTTTTTATAGTTCAAAAAAGTTTGAGTCTCATTTATCGGACTCGAGCTTATTGTAGCCATACTTCTCGGGCTAAGGAACTTAAACAACCCTGTTAATTCAATATGATTCAAACAAAGCTGGAGTCTCGTTTCTCGGACTCTGACTAAGATTTACAGGAACTTAAACAATCCTATTAAACATGGAGTCTCGTTTCTTAGACTCGAGCTAAGGTTTGTAGGCACTTCAAAAAGCCTATTCATTCTATGATTCAAAAAGTTGGAGTCTACCTTCTCGGACTCGAACCTAGGTTTGTAGGGCACTTCAAAAAACCTACTCCTTCTATGATTCAAAAAGTTGGAGTCTCGATTCTCGGACTCACACTTAAGTTTGTAAGCACTTCAAAAAGCCTACTCATTCTATGATTCAAAAAGTTTGAGTCTCGTTTCTCGGACTCGAACTTAGGTTTATAGGCATTTCGAAAAGCCTATTCATTCTATGATTCAAAAAGTTGGAGTCTCGTTTCTCAGACTCGAACTTAGGTTTATAGGCATTTCGAAAAGCCTATTCATTCTATGATTCAAAAAGTTGGAGTCTCGTTTCTCAGACTCGAACTTAGGTTTGTAGGCACTTCAAAAAGCCTATTCATTCTATGATTCAAAAAGTTGGAGTCTCGTTTCTCGGACTCGAACTTAGGTTTGTAGGCACTTCAAAAAGCCTATTCATTCTATGATTCAAAAAGTTGGAGTCTCGTTTCTCGAACTCGAACTTAGGTTTGTAGGCACTTCAAAAAGCCTATTCATTCTATGATTCAAAAAGTTTGGGTCTCGTTTCTCGAACTCGAACTTAGGTTTGTAGGCACTTCAAAAAGCCTATTCATTCCATGATTCAAAAAGTTGGAGTCTCATTTCTTGGACTCGAACTTAGGTTTGTAGGCACTTCAAAAAGCCTATTCATTTTATGATTCCAAAAGTTGGAGTCTCATTTCTCGGACTCAAACTTAGGTTTGTAGGCACTTAAAAAAAGCCTATTCATTCTATGATTCAAAAAGTTGGAGTCTCGATTCTCGGACCCACACTTAGGTTTGTAGGCACTTCAAAAAGCCTATTCATTATATGATTCAAAAAGTTGGAGTCTCGATTCTCGGACCCACACTTAGGTTTGTAGGCACTTCAAAAAGCCTATTCATTCTATGATTCAAAACGTTGGAGTCTCGTTTCTCGGACTCGAACTTAGGTTTATAGGCACTTCAAAAAGCCTATATGATTCAAAAAGTTGGAGTCGGACTCGAATTTAAGTTTGTAGGCACTTCAAAAATCCTATTCATTCTATGATTCAAAAAGTTGGAGTCTCATTTCTCGGACTCGAACTCTGGTTTATAGGCACTTCAAAAAGCTTATTCATTATATGATTCAAAAAGTTGGAGTCTCGTTTCTCGGACTCAAACTTAGGTTTATAGGCACTTCAAGAAGCCTATTCATTCTATGATTTAAAAAGTTGGAGTCTCGTTTCTCGGACTCGAACTTACTAAGCCACGTTTCTCGGGCTTAGATTTATAGGAACTTAAACAATCCTATTAATTCATTCTATGATTCAAAATCGAGTTCAAAGTTTGAAAGATCAGGCCTTTATTGGCTTATCATGCATCTGGATTCATAATTATCATTGGGATTCACCGGACTTTTAAGCTTTTGTAAGATTTTCTTTTTATCATGTGATTAAGAACAAAAGTTTGGAATTAAATGACTTTCAAAAATGCCCCTAGTTTCAAAGTTGACTTTAACTGGGACTTGACGAGACTGATGGAATGGATTACGCTTAAAAAATATGGACTCTGATGTATGATAGATAGAAGAACTGACATTCTCTTAAATTTAAGACTCTTAAGATTATCATATGTGCAATAAAGAATTGATCATTATTTTTGAGAAATGCTTGAGCTGGACTTAAAAAATCTTGATAAATATTAGAATAGAAGATCTTCCTCTTCAAAGTGGTTGATGATTCTACATCTTCCATTAGCGAACACTTGAACAAGAAAACATACTTTTGAAGATCCTACAATGTTCAAGATGACTTCTGATTTTTTTGACTTCAACATTGTCTTCATCGGATGTGAGCTCTTGGCTGAAAAATGAATATTGTGGCTTGAATGGTTCTGCATTTTCTAATTTCTGCACAAGCTTCCTTCTGAACATTTCTTCTTGATGGGACCTTTTCTCCCATTTGATGATGCCCTAATTTTTGCTTAGATCACCTCTTCAGGTTTTCAATCTAGCGGACTTCATTTTTTTTTTTCTGATAATGCCTTGATTTTTGCCTAGGTCGCCTTTTCAGGTTTTCAACCTAGCAGGCTTTCTTTTTTATAGTTATGCCCTAAATTTTGTCTAAATTGCCTTTTCGGGTTTTCGACTTAGCGGGCTTCTCTTTTTTTCTTGATGATCTTGAATAACTAACTCGACAACTTCTTAGTTTCTTGCACCTTAACCGAATCAATTAACATTCAGGAGGACTTAATAGGTAGGCTTAGGACATGGTTTAGAAAGAAAGGGTAAAAGGCTCAACTTCCCAAAATGCCCCTAGTCTAATATTCTCTTTTTTTTGTCATTATTTTCTGTAAATTCTTTTGACTCTTTTTTTTTATGCCCCTAGTTTGGCATTCTTTTTCTTTTTTTTTTGCTAATGCCCGACATTATCTTCTTTTGAACCTTTTAATAGGGGATTTTCCTTTTGGATGATACTTTCCTTAAGAGAATATATTTTTTTTCATGACCGGGCCTGAAGTAACTTCTCAGGTTGCCTACGTACCCCAAATATATATATATATATATTTTTTTAGGATCAGGTCAAAACGTAGTTCATACTAAGATTCCCTCCCAAGGTTGGTCGGTATGGTTTAGAAAGAAGAGGCTATTTTTTTTTAAAGGCTGCGAGGGGCTAAAGAAGGTTTTTTTTTCTTTTTTGGTAAGATAGGATAATTGTTCGACCAAAGAAGGCCTCCTTTGGTGAATGCTGCTTGACTTAGTCAAAGTTTCAGGAATTCGATATTTGGATTGCTCTGTCGAATAAGGTTTCCTTTTGAAGAATGAATATTCTTTAGTCTTCTTCTATGAAATCGAGTATGATTGAGTTTTCTGATTATTCAACTCTTCTAGAACTTCAAGAAAATCTTTTATTCTTTTGTGAAAGAGAACTCTCTTCTTTTGAGTGAGAAACATGGTAGATCCACTTGTAAGTCTTAGCATCTTTGTTGATGCTTTCAGCTATATCATCTTTTACCGATAATCTTTGACTTTGAAATCACTCTTGACTTGATCTATGTTTTTGTGTAATTCATCCATATATCTTTATGAGACCATGCAAGAACATTGTTTGAATTTCTCAGGTAAGTTTACTATTCTCTCATGTTCTCCTGAGGATAACGTATTACCAATTTGCACTTCTTGAGTATACTCTTTAATTCCAATATTTATCAAATTTGGTTAGTGAGCTTTAAGTCATTTCTCATGTTAGATTTTATATTCACATCATTATTGCACACATGATAATCAAAAGCTTCTTTATTTATTGGAATTGAAAAGAACATAGACTGACAAACCTTACTAAAATCCAAAAATAAAAATGAAGAACTGAATTCAAAGACTGATGCAACTAAAGCTAAAAGAAACTAAAAAGACTTAAAAGACGACATCATTCTGAATGGAGGGACACAATTCTAGAGTCTATGCCACTTCGATTATCTTCGATGGATGACTTGAACTTGCCTACTTTTACTATCTCTTTATATTCTGATTCAAATCTGTCAGATGGGGGACAATCCGTTGCTTTAATAATTTCTCTGTTCTTCAGTTTTGCCACTGCCTTAGGGTAGTTGAGCTCATTCTGGCATGGAGCGAATGCACTGTTAAGACCGATTGGGTGAATGAAGGAAACTGGGTCAACTGATTCGGGTTTGGATATTGATATTAGGTTTAGAGTAGGAGGGGGTTGATTTTGAAAAGTAGGCAAAGGGTTAGTCTTAACATTGGGAGTAGTAGGAGTGGGTATGGTGACTTTTCCTTTCTCAATAAGGTCTTGGATAGCATGTCGGAGAGTAATACACCTGTCAAGAACATAACCATGCATCTGATGGAATTCACAAAATTGCCCATTATCCATGTTTGGAGGAAGAGGATTAGGCAAATGCTTAGGTTGTAAAGGCGTCAACAATCCCCTTTTCATCAATTTTTGATAAGCAACACTAAGGGACATTCCAAGATTGGCAAACTGTCTCCTAGGCTTAGTTTGTGAAGGCTGAGTAGCTTGAGGAGATAGTGCGAAGGAGGTGTTAGCCACTTGTAAGGAATTGACATTAGGTTTGAAATGTTTGGGTTTTGACTCAGACGAGTTACCAAAAAGTCCCGAAGAATATGCATCCTCAACTTGATTTCCAGCCTCAAGGAGGGATTGAAAAGTGGGAAGATACTGAGGCATCAAGTACTTGGCATAATTTGGAGTGAGATTCCTAAAGATAATCTTGACTTGTTCCTTCTCTTGAGGTCGGTCCCACAATTGAGCGGCTTTAGCTCTCCATCGAGCAATGAACTCAGTGAAAGTTTCCCCGGGTTTTTGTTTAGTAGTTTCTAGGTCTCTTCTTGTGAGTTCAATATCCATGTTAAATGAATACCGACCAATAAACTCCTTTATCAATTCATGCCACGTTCTTACCCGAGATGAGTCCAATGACATTAACCAGCGTAGGGCAGGTCCTGTAAGGGTTCTTTGAAAAAGTTGAGCCATCTGTTCTTCACTCAGACCCTGAGATTGCATTATGCCGACATAAACTTTTAAATGAGTCCTAGGGCATCCAATACCATCAAATTTCTCCATATCTGACATTGTGAACTTCTCTAGCAGACGGACCGTGGGAAACAAGGTCATTGCCCTTAATCCAAGAGTAAGATCATCGGGGTCTTTAATATTCTTCAAAGCAGTTTCAACCTGAGTTATTCGATGAGCTAGGACAGGGTCGACGTGTAACTGATCATCTTCTTGATTTTCAACGAGGTCAAACACATCCTGAGGTTCTATAGCTTTATCTTTTCCCTTTTCAATTTTCATAGATTCAATTTGTGTTTGGACAGAAGCAATAATCTGTGCTTGAAAAGATTCTAAAATATGACGGAGTGCAGCTTCATCCATGGTACTCGTTTCTTCTTGTGGTAAAGACTGACTACTTGACAATGGTACTCTAGAAAGACGGCTTTTTTCACGGTTCACCCAAAGTGGTACAGTGGAGGTTTAGAACGTTTGGGACCAATTATTACCTGATTGGAAGTAAACCAAGGTTAACCATTGACTCTAAAGATTTGACTCTTAACCACATGATTAAAGTTTCAATATAGAATAGCCCAAATCCGGTGGAAAATATCGAATTCAAATGCATTATAAGTCTATGGTGACCAAGAAAGTGAGAAAATGTTAGACACGGGTCTACCCCTGATCGGGATTGAACCTTTGATCAGACAAATTAATTTGATCCTAAGATTGAGTCTTTCTATACAAAGTGGTCTGGATCTTTAAAAATGAAACCAATTAGTCAAACTGATTTGGAATTGATTAGTTGATCCATTTGTCAATTAGGCCAACTGGTTTAATTGGTTCAAATTGATCGGTACATTCCACTGATTTGGTCGAACCGATATTGCGGGTTTTATTTGATTATTCTGGATCGGTCCGCCCACTTACCTGTTGGTTGGATTGAATAAAGCAATCCGGGAACACCCATAGTCAGTTCGAGTCGTGACCTATAGGAAGGCTTCTAAACTCTAGGTTTACTACGTGCAATGCATTTTTATCTAGCCACCCTTGCCCAAGCACACCTATATACCTCTCGATACGTGGTGACTTGGTTTGATATACCGTATAGGTGATAATCTAAAATCTCAACTCACTTCTCTGAAGTAAAAAATAGCCAGTTTGATCTCCAGTTCAGAGGTGGCGCACAATGCTGAGCAAGGGCCCACTTAAATACCTCTCGTCTAGAATAGACGTAGTCTATCCCCCTCGTACAGTAGGGTACAGCGGGGCAAGATCTTGCTTAAGCACCGGTTTTGACCAAGAAGTGCAATTGATATACTTAGATTATCTTTTACATACCTATGGGTACGAGTCAAGAGTTGTAGTTTTCATAAATGGTTTGGCATCCCACGAGGGGACCGACCACGTATTAGTACTACGTTGGCAATCGGGACATGTGACTGTGTGGCTCACAATAGGTAAAAGGCTTAGGTCGCTTCAGCCTGGATGCATCAATACATCTCTCAGAATCACCTGATCAGACGGTATTGATGCCCCAGTTTGATATACCCTAAGGTACGTGACTGAAGTTGTGGTTTTCATGAATGACGTTGCATCTCCGAAGAGATCGGGCCACGCACTAGTGCCACGTTGGCTATATAGGATGTGTAAGTGTGCAAAACAGTAAACGTGCATGTGGTGTGTGCAAAACAGGGTGGGGTGTGCCCGGGGCCTTCTTCAAACACATGGGCCAATAGGCTAGATTATGTCATCACATATGGATATTAAATGAATATTGATCAAGAAAATAATACAAAACCCATCACATCGAAATTAAGATGAAAGCAAACACATCACAAATATATCTGTCAAGATCATGGCAAATCAATTAATGAGCATGGCATATAATAATTGATCAAACAAACATTGCAATAGGCATAATTTTTATAATTTTTAAGGTCCAATCAATGATCACTTTTGGGTGATCCAAAATAAATCGAGATTCCAATAGATGTTACATTGATGATAGAATGACAATGGTTGAGATGAGCTCACTCTCAGGAACATTAATTGTGCCAACATTAGATAAATTCGGATTTTCTGTGAATTAGGAAAATACAATTTGAACTTGCATCGATGATATCTAAGGCTCCCGATAACGAAATCGAGTGAACTCAAGTTCTAAATTAATCTACTCGATGAGATCTACATTTTATTAATAGGTGCCCAGACTTAGTTCTCACTAGAATATTCTGTAAAAACGTTTTAACATTGCTGTCCCAACCTTCATTCAGAAACAATTCCAGATTTATAGATAGAACTTACATCGATGATATCTAAGGCTTTCGAAAACGAAATTGAGTGAACTCAGATTCTAAATTAATCTACTCGATGAGATCTATATTTTATTAAAGATGCCCAGACTTAATTCTCACTAGAATGTTCTATAAAAACGTTTTAACATTGCTGTCCCAACCTTCAATCAGCAACAATTCCAGATTTACAGATTGAACTTGCATCGATGATATCTAAGGCTTCCGATAACGAAATTGAGTGAACTCAGGTTCTAAATTAATCTACTCGAGAAGATCTAAGTTTTATTAAAGGTTCCCAGACTTAATTCTTACTAGAATATTCTGTAAAAATATTTTAATATTTCGTTCCAACCTTCATCATTCCATCATTTTCATAGGTCAATTTGAATCTTTCATTATTTAGGGGTCATCAAAAGTGATCCTTAATTGGGAAAAAAATGCAATACCCAAAATCATCCACAATCAAGTCACAAAAATAAATAAACAGAAAAAAATAAATAAAATAAATCGAACTAAATAATAAAACAACTAGATCATCTTGGCAATGCTCCCATACTTGGGATTTTTCAAGTTTGATCCTCAATAGTCCCCAGTGGAGTCGTCACTGAAAGCACCCTCGATCCGCGGGGGTGCGCGGATCCGCTTTTAACTCTTGAGGTTGGGAGTCGCCACCTAGTTGTTAAGGTCTAGGAACCAAACTGACTCTAAAAAAGGTAAACTAATCTACGAAAGAGAAAGAGAGTCCGGGGATCACGTTACGGGGTTAGAAGGTGTTAGGCACCAACCCCGCCCGGCCAAAGCCGGTCTCTACTAACTTCCAAAATAAATCACATTGCTAAAAACCTAGATAAAAATAAAAATAAAAAATTTCATACCTTTCCGATAGCAAGGATTTTGTTCCCTCAGATCTGACAAAAAATAGCTCCTTGTACCGTACTCCCTTGCTTCGTTCTGTCTCCGGATTTGATTTCGGATCTCCGAGGCAAGGTATCTCCTTATTTTTGGATCTAAACTCTTCAAGTTTGTTGCGGATTTTGAGATGTTTTTGGAAGGTTTTTGGGTGTTCTTTAGGCTAAAATCGAAGGAGGGATGTTAGGTAAGGAGTTGGGGCTCCAAAATTAGGGTTTATGGGATGCTATGGGGGTTTCTAGACCTACTTCTCTTAGGGTTTATCATTTTATACGAAAATAGGGTGTGAGCACCTCTATTTATAGATGTTTTTAGGGGTTGATTTGGATAGAGTTAGTATTTAATTAGAGTTATTTTAATTAGAGTTGTGTTTTAGTTAGACTTATTTTAGGTAGAATTGTGTTTTAATTAGAATTGTTTTAGGTAGAATTGTTTAAGTTAGAACTCTATTAGATTGAATTATTATTTAATTAGAACTCTATTATGACTTTTGGTCTTATTTGATTGACTTTTAATGTTTTGACTTTAGTCTTAATTGATTGACTTTTAATATCTTGGCTTCAGTCTTGCTTAATTGACTTTAATTTTGACTTTAGTCTCACTTGATTGAATTTAATACCTTGACCTTAGTCTTGCTTGATTGACTTTTAATTTTTGGAGAACCCCCCTCTAAAATATCTTTAATTTTTTGGACCCCTAAATGGAGGGGTCCTTAAAGAAATATCTCACGAACCCTCAACAATTTTACTTGAAAACTCGATTGATCGATTTCTTCGGTTCAAAATTTTAAATTAATTTCATTAATGTTTCACTTTAATTATTTAATGGTTTATTTATTAATTTCAAATTTTTTAATTATGAAATTTGAATTGAAATTTCCCCTCCCTCCGGAGAGGACTTTTCAAAGTTAGTCGATTTTTAATGTTCTAGGATGTTTTAGAATCGATTTTTAAGGAATTTAATGGAAATATAGTTGTGTGTCATATTATGAAATTTTTGTGTGAAACATGAACTTTATGAGGGGCATTTTCGTAATTTTGTCGAATTCTGTTAAAATTAGCGAAATGATTTATTTGGTTCCGATTTGTTATTTTATGTGTTCGAGAGAGTTTTTCTAAGCGTAACGTAGGCTCTAGGGTTGTTTTGAGGTTAGGGGTATTTTGGTAATTTGGTCAATTTTTAGTGATTTTTATCGTGAAACTTCTTTTTGGTCTGCAAGATGATGATTTCTATATTTCTGGGATCGTATTTTCCTAATGTAGCGTGATTTCTAAGGTTTTGTCAATTTGAGATACCTCATCCGGATTTCTAAAACATATCGGATAACAAAATAAAGCAATGGAATACACATCCATCATTGGGAATCATTTCGATCGGGTTGACGAGTTGATTAATCAGGCGGATGCAAAAATGGGGTGTCTACAGATGCCCCTCTTTGGCAGAGGGTTGAAGCAAACTAGATAGCAAATCTATTTCGGTAGATAGTGCGATATCCGAATGCCAAAGCTAGTGACAGTTCATTTTGCAGTCTGATTTAGCAATTCGTCAGGGTGTTCGGATCCTTGAGCGTAAAACTCTCCCTGAACTAAAAGGTTGAGCTTGAACTCTCACTGACGATGTCAGATCCTCGAATTTTAGAAAATTCTCCCTGACTAATGCAAAAGTGCACGTGTGTGCAAAAGTGTGATGCTTACTGAGTAAAAATGTGTCAGGTCCTAGAGATCTTCTCTCACTGACAATAATGATTCAAAATTGAAATGGACTTATGCAACGAAAACAATCATGGCAAGATTTAACAATGTGGTAATCGGAGTCATAACATTGTAGGAACTTCGTTAAATCCTAATTGAAATTCTTTTTTAAAGTTCAAAAAAGTTTGAGTCTCATTTATCGGACTCGAGCCTATTGTAGCCATACTTCCCGGGCTAAGGAACTTAAACAACCCTGTTAATTCAATATGATTCAAACAAAGCTGGAGTCTCGTTTCTCGGACTCTGGCTAAGGTTTACAGGAACTTAAACAATCCTATTAAACATGAAATCTCGTTTCTCGGACTCGAACTAAGGTTTGTAGGCACTTCAAAAAGCCTATTCATTATATGATTCAAAAAGTTGGAGTCTACCTTCTCGGACTCGAACCTAGGTTTGTAGGGCACTTCAAAAAACCTACTCCTTCTATGATTCAAAAAGTTGGAGTCTCGTTTCTCGGACTCACACTTACATTTGTAAGCACTTCAAAAAGCCTACTCATTCTATGATTCAAAAAGTTTGAGTCTCGTTTCTCGGACTCGAACTTAGGTTTATAGGCACTTTGAAAAGCCTATTCATTCTATGATTCAAAAAGTTGGAGTCTCGTTTCTCAGACTCGAACTTAGGTTTGTAGGCACTTCAAAAAGCCTATTTATTCTATGATTCAAAAAGTTGGAGTCTCGTTTCTCGGACTCGAACTTAGGTTTGTAGGCACTTCACAAAAGCCTATTCATTCTATGATTCAAAAAGTTGGAGTCTCATTTCTTGGACTCGAACTTAGGTTTGTAGGCACTTCAAAAAGCCTATTCATTCTATGATTCAAAAAGTTTGAGTCTTGTTTCTCGGACTCGAACTTAGGTTTGTAGGCACTTCAAAAAGCCTATTCATTTTATGATTCAAAAAGTTGGAGTCTCATTTCTTGGACTCGAACTTAGGTTTGTAGGCATTTCAAAAAGCCTATTCATTCTATGATTCAAAAAGTTGGAGTCTCGTTTCTCGGACTCAAACTTAGGTTTGTAGGCACTTAAAAAAAGCCTATTCATTCTGTGATTCAAAAAGTTGGAGTCTCGATTCTCGGACCCACACTTAGGTTTGTAGGCACTTCAAAAAGCCTATTCATTCTATGATTCAAAACGTTGGAGTCTCGTTTCTCGGACTCGAACTTAGGTTTATAGGCACTTCAAAAAGCCTATATGATTCAAAAAGTTGGAGTCGGACTCGAATTTAAGTTTGTAGGCACTTCAAAAAGCCTATTCATTCGATGATTCAAAAAGTTGGAGTCTCATTTCTCGGACTCGAACTTCCCAAAAAAAATTAGTTCATTACTCTTTCACCCCGAATAGGTAGAGTAGAACTTCCCAAAAAATTAGTTCATTACTCTTTCACCCCGAGTAGGTAGAGTAGAACTCCCCAAAAAAATTAGTTCATTATTCTTTCACCCTGAGCAAATATAGTAGGACTCCCCAAAAAAATTAGTTCATTATTTTTTCACTCCAACTAGGTAGAGTAGAACTTCTTAAAAAAAATTAGTTCATTACTCTTTCACTCCGAGTAGGTAGAGTAGAACTTCCTAAAAAAATTAGTTCATTACTCTTTCACCCTGGGCAGGTAGAGTAGGACTTCCAAAAAATTAGTTTATTACTCTTTCACTCCAAGTAGGTAGAGTAGAATTTCAAAAAAAAAAAATTAGTTCATTACTTTTTCACCCTGGGCAGGTAGAGTAGGACTCCCAAAAAAATTAGTTCATTACTCTTTCACTCCGAGTAGGTAGAGTAGAACTTCCCAAAAAATTTAGTTCATTACTCTTTCACCCTAGGTAGGTAGAGTAGGACTCTCAAAAAAATTAGTTCATTACTTTTTCACTCCGAGTAGGTAGAGTAGAACTTCTCAAAAAAATTAGTTCATTACTCTTTCACCTGGGCAAGTAGAGTAGGACTTCCAAAAAATTAGTTCATTACGCTTTCACTTCAAGTAGGTAGAGTAGAACTTTCCAAAAAAAAAAATAGTTAATTACTCTTTCACCCTGAGCAGGTAGAGTAGGACTCAAAAAAATTAGTTCATTACTCTTTCACTCCGAGTAGGTAGAGTAGAACTTCCCAAAAAATTTAGTTCATTACTCTTTCACCCTAGGCAGGTAGAGTAGGACTCTCAAAAAAATTAGTTCATTACTCTTTCACCCTAGGCAGATAGAGTAGGACTCCTAAAAAATTAGTTTATTACTCTTTCACTCCGAATAGGTAGAGTAGAACTTCCCAAAAAAATTAGTTCATTACTCTTTCACCCCGAGCAGGTAGAGTAGGACTCCCAAAAAAATAAGTTCATTACTCTTTCACCCCGAGTAGGTAGAGTAGGACTCAAAAAAAAATAAATTTCATTACTCTTTCACTCAGGGTAGGTAGAGTAAGACATTCAAATTTTGCTTAGATTATGCTCAGTTTTGCTCAGATTATGCTCAGTTTTTTTTCTCAATTTTTACTCAGTCTCACACAGTACACACACTCATACTTGCACTTTTTTATCAGGGAAAATTCCCTAAAATTGAAGGATCTGACACTGCCAGTGAGAGCTCGCTCTTAAGGACCAAACATTTTTTTAATTCGAGGAGAGCTTTACCCTCAAAGATCCAAACACCCCGACGAATTGCTAAATCAGGCTGCAAAATGAACTGTCACTAGCTTTGGCATTCGGATATCGCACTATCTACCAAAATAGATTTGCTATCTAGTTTGCTTCAACTCTCTGCCAAAGAGAGGCATCTGTAGACACCCCATTTTTGCATTCGCCTGATTAATCAACTCGTCAACCCGATCGCAACGGTTCCCAATGATGGATGTTTATTCCGATGCTTTATTTTGTTACTAGATATGTTTCAGAAATCTGAACTAGGTATCTCGAACTGACAAAACTGTAGAAACCACGCTACGCTAGGAAAATATAACCCAGAAGCTTAGAAATCATCATCTTGCAGACAAAAAGAAGTTTTACGATAAAAATCACTAAAAAATGACCAAATTACCAAAATACCCCTAACATCAAAACGACCTTAGAGCCTACGTTACGCTTAGGAAAACTCATTCAAACACATAAAACAACATATCGAAACCAAATAAATCATTTTGCCAATTTTGACAAAATTTGATAAAATTACAAAAATGCCCCTCATAAAGTTCACGACCATTTCACACAACAAATTTTATAAATGACACAAACCAATATTTCTATCGAATTCCTTACGAAAAATCGATTCTAAAACATCCTAGAACATAAAAAATCGACTTAAAACGCGAAAAGTCCTTTCAGGGGGCAAAACGATAATTTCACAATTTTCATAATTAAAAAATTTTGAAATTAGTAAATAAAATATTAAATAATTAAACTGAAATATTAATGAAATTAATTTAAAAATTTTAACTAAAAAAATTGATCAATCAGACTCTCAGGCAAAATTGTTGAGGGTTCGCAAGATATTTCTTTAAGGACCCTTCCATTTGGGGGTCCAAAGAATTAAAGATATAATAGTGGGGGGTTCTCCAAAAAATTAAAGTCAATTAAGCAAGACTAAAGTCAAGGTATTAAAGTCAATCACGTAAGACTAAAAATCAAAATAAAGTCAATTAAGTAAGACTAAAGTCAAGATATTGAAGTAAATCAATTAAGACTAAAGTCAAAATTAAAGTCAATCAATAAGACCAAAAGTCAAAATCCTAATAGAGTTCTAATTAAATAATAACTCTATTTAATATAGTTCTAACTAAAATATAACTCTACCTAAAATAATTTTAATTAAAATACAACTCTACCTAAAATAATTTTAACTAAAATACAACTCTAACTAAAAGAATTCTAATTAAACACTAATTCTATCTAAATCAACCCTTAAAAAAATCTATAAATAGGGGTCCTCACACCCTATTTTCGTATCAAATCATAAACCCTAAGAGAAGTAGGTCAAAAAGCCTCCTTAGCCTCCCATAAACCCTAATTTTGAAGCCCCAACTCCTTACCTAACATCCATACTTCAATTTTAGCTCAAAAAATACCTAGAAGTCCTTCAAAAACATCCAGAAACTCATAAACAAATCCGAAAAATTCAGATCTAAGAAAGAGATACCTTAACTTGGAGATCAGAAATCAGATTCGGTGAGAGAACGAAGCGAGGAATACTGTACAAGAAGTTATTCTATTAGATCTGAGGGAAAAGAAAATCGTTCCGTTCGGAAAAGGTAAATATTTTTATTTTTTTATTGATTAGGTCTTATTAGCAATGTAATATTATTTGGGATAAGTAGAGACCGGCATCGACCGGGCGGGGTTGGTGCCTAACACCTTCCAACCCCGTAATGTGATCTCCGGATTCAGTTTTTCTTCAGTAGATTAGTTCTTTATCTGTTTAGAGTCAGTATCCGATTCCTAGACCGTAATAAATAGGTGGCGACTCCCAAACCTCAAGGGTCAAAAGCGGATCCGTGCACCCCGCGGATCGAGGGCGCTTTCAATATGAACATACTGTTGGGGCAATAACACATAATTTTTTTTTTCTGTTTGTGGGTGTTATGCTAGTAGCAACATATGTGAAAATGAGGGAAATTACTCGCACCCTTTGTGTTATCGTTAAGGAGAAAATGATGTTGGGGCTTTTTGAAAGTTGTTATTAACACACCAATTCTCTACTTATAGCACACCGATTTACATGTAATCAACTATTTATTTTTAAAAAGATTGGTGTGTTGTAAGTAAACAATTGATATGCCAATAACATCTCTCAATTTTTTTCATCTCAAGGGATGTAACCCTCTCTCTCTCTAAGGAGATTTTTTTTTATTGTTACATCAATCTATAACAAATCATCGGTATTTGTTATTTGATTGTAAACATAGAAATTGGTGTGACAATAATAAAAAAAAGGAGAGAATTTCTTTTCTTTGTAAAAATAAAAAATTTCATCACTCCTCACCTCAACAATTACCATTCTATCCTCAATTCAATATTGGTTTAAGTCTTGATTTTGTTTGGGTCATCCAAAATGATCCTCGATTGAATCATAAATAAAAAAGGGGTCATTTTGTTTTAGTTCATTCATTTTTTTTATGATTGGTCGATGTTTAATTATGGATGTGTTATCTTTGTTGATTATCTGACATACCATGATCTTGATTGATATATATGTTTGATGTGATTGCTTCAATCTTAATTTTTGATGTAATGGGATTAATATTTATTCTTGTTCAAAAAAGGCCCCAGGTACACTCACCCTGTTTTGCATACACTACTAACATGTTTATCGTTTTGCACGCTTGCATGTCTCTTATAGCCAACGTGGCACAAGTGTATGACCTGGTCTCCTCGTGAGATGCGACGTCATGCATGAAAATCACAACTCAAGTCACGTACCTTTATGGTATATAAAACGGGGGCGTCAGTACCATTTGATCAGGTGACACTGAAAGGTATATCGATGCACCCAGGCTGAAGCGACCTGAGCCTTTGTCCTATTGTAAGCCGTAAAGTCACATGTCTCGATCGCCAACCCGAGACTCGTACCTATATGATATATCAAAATTAATCTAACTTCACCAACTGCACTTCTTGGTTAAAATCAATGCCTAAACGATATCCTGCCCCGTTGTACCCTACTGTACGAGGGGGATAGACAATGTCTATTCTAGACAAAAGGTATTTAAGTGGGCCCTTGCTCAACATCGTGCGCCACCTCTTAATTGGGGATTAAATTGGTTGCTTTTTAATTTCAGAGATTTGAGTTGGAGTCTTAGATTATCGCCTATACGGTATATCAAACCAAGTCACCATGTATCGAGAGGTATATAGGTGCACTTGGGCAAGGGCGGCCACATAAATTGCATTGCACGTAGTAAACCTAGAGTCTAGAAATCTCCCTATAGTTCATGACTTGAACTTATCGTGGGTGTTCCCGGGTTTCTTGTTGGAAATGAACCTTACAAATGATGAGATCAGGAATGTACGATTTTATCCTCAAGGAGCAATCTTTTTGTTTAAACATGATTCGAAATTACTGGGTACACCAACCCAATATAGTCTGTTGGCTAGTACAGATTTTCATTAACATGTTCTTCATCTTCATCAAGTTCAAAGACCTCATGTGTACGTCTCATTGCATTTTCTTCTACACTTTTTCCTTTTGGATAGTCAAGGGGATTGCCCGTTGATTCTAAAATTTATTCTAAGACTTCCACTTTGCCTTTTGTACTATTGATATCATTGGCAAAGATTGCCAAAATCTTACGGATCTCTATAAGTTTAGACTCTAAAGCCATTTCTGCCTGTTGACTTGGTGTTGTCTTTCATTCTAACCGACTGGAATTACGACTCCAACTAGGATGTGGACGCTTGAGTTTGGACGCAATGATAATCCTATATTACTCCATCAAAGATAAATTTAATCAATTTTAGTGTTACCCCCTTGATAATATTTTAAGAAGTCATTTTATTCAAGTTGTGCACCAATCCATTAGATAATCCATTCATGCAATGTTCATTCAAAATAAATATTTATTCAAAAGAAAAAATAGCTTTATTAGACATATTGAAAATTGTTGACAAAAAAAAATTCATTAAACTATTTTTTACATGGACGCTTGGCCTTGTTTTGATGGTCCTCAGGATTGTTAGAACTATCAGACTTAATCCTCTTGGCTCTAACAGCTGGTTCTTTGAATTCTACTGGCCTATCTGGATACCCTAAGGTGCGTTTGTTCATAGCATTTTCAATGAGATGTACTAACTTTCCAGTCAATGGCTTAGGAGGAACGAAATCTTTGTGTTGAGGCAAAAAGAAATCTATAGGCACTTCGTATTGTTCTAAGATCAAGTCACGTCTATAAAAAAATGTCTCTTCCAATCCGATCAAACGGACATAATAGGATCCTTTGGTACCTAGAACAGGGTAGTCAATCATCCACCAAAGACATCTCAAACCAATATAATGGGCAAGATGAGAATCTAACCATTTGGTCCAAGCCTTAAATGAGTTGTGATGCACTAACAAGTTTCTTTTGGAAAAATGTTTTGGCCCATACTCGAGGGCTGAAGGAATGTCCACAATTTTGAGACGGTCACAAAGCCACATATAAAGTAGATGGGGGCTTCTTTTGAATCTTTTTCTTTCATCATTTTTCATTGCATCTAAACCCAATAAGGTTTCAACTAGAAGCAGAGGTACAGGGTTGACTTTTCTTAAGAGTTGGGAGGCCATGTCTATGAAGGACTCAGGGACAATTTGACTATCACTTTTTGAGATCACTATATATTGAACTAGGATTCCTAAGCACAATCGATAGTCTCTAGTAGTTCGCCAGGCATCTGGTTTACATTGATGGGATGACTGCAGGAGCGATACGAGCCCAGTAAAGGTACTAAGTCCAATCTCCCATTATGGACTAGGGCCTTGGCTTCTTTTTTTGAGAAGTCTAGTCCTGTGGCAAGTTTACCAGCATATCCTGTCTCCAATGAGGGTTTGACTAGAGGTCCTGAAGTAGATATCCCTATGATGCCATAATATTTTTCATGAGTAGGACACAAGTGCATGTACCCAATATGGGAAACATGGAGATGAGGGTTCCAACGCTTTGTCAAAGTACATAGAAGGTTCCAATCTATCTCTAATTCGTGAAAATACAAGGCATATCTCAATATGAATTTTTCAAAGTTGATTTTCTCCACCGGGTGCATCCTCATGATGGTTGTTTTGACCAAATGGTCGATTGGGTTATTGCCTATGGCTAGCATCCTGATTTGACACAAAAGGGTATTTCAGTACATTTCCAAGGTCCATACAAAATAAATCATTTTGTAAATTATTTTTCTTTTTTTTCTGGAAAACATTTTTTTTGGAAAACATTTTTCTTCTTGTAAAATTAGTTGATACCACTTCATTTCTCCAAAGGACTGGGATGTTGTGGACCGAACCAATGGTGATTTGGATTTTGGTCATTTCATTTATGGCCTTTATCAGGTAATTTTCTATTTTTCCAATTCTACTCATTACTCTTTGTGTTTAACTCACTTTATGTAGACACCCGATTTTTGCAATTACCTGATTAATCAACTCGTCAACCCGATCGCGACGGTTCCCAATGATGGATGGTTATTCCAGTGATCTATTTTGTTACTAAATATGTTTCAGAAATTCAGATGAAATATCTCAAACTAACAAAACTGTAGAAACCATGCTATGCTATGAAAATATAACCCCAAAAACATAGAAATCAGTATTTTTCAAACAAAAAGAAGCTTCACGATAAAAATCACTAAAAAATGATTAAATTATCAAAATACCCCTAATATCAAAATATCCCTAGATCCTACGTTACGCTTAGGAAAATCCTTTCAAACACATAATCAAAACCAAATAAACCATTTTGCCAATTTTCACAAAATTCGACAAAATTATAAAAATGCCCCTCATCAAGTTCACGACCATTTCGCACAAAAATATTTCATAAACGATACAAATTAATATTCTCATTGAATTATTTACAAAAATTTGATTCCAAAACATCTTGGAACATTGAAAAACGACTTAAAAAGTAAAAAATCCTCTCTGAGGGTAAAACGGTAATTCTACAATTTTAATAATTAAAAATTCTAAAATTAATAATTAAAATATTAATTAATGTAAAGTGAAATCCTAATTAAAATTAAAGTCAATCAACTGAGACTTAAGTCAAAATCCTAAAATCAAGTCAATCAAGTAAGACTTAAGTCAAAACCCTAAATTCTAATCAATCAAGTGAGACTTAAGTCAAAACCTTAATCAATCTAATAATACAAAAGTCAAACCCTAACCTTAAAATAATTTTAATTAAACTCTAAAACTATTTAAAAGAATTCTAATTAAAATGTAAAACTATTTAAAAGAATTCTAATTAAACTCTAAAACTATCTAAAAGAAACATAATCTAACTCTAACTTTATCTAAAAAACTCTTAAAAAAATCTATAAATAAGGGTCTCTACAAACTATTTCGTATCCAAGAGAAAATCCTAAAAAAAGTAGGTCAAAAAGTCTCCCCAACCTTCCCAAAACTCTAATTTTAAAGCCCTAACCCCTTACCTAACACCAAATCCCAATTTTTGCTCAAAAAATACCTAGAAACCCTTCAAAAACACCTAAAAATCCATCAAAAATTATGAAGCACTTAGATTTAAGGAGAAGATACTTCATCTTGGAGATCCGAAGCGGATCCAATAACAGAAATGAAGCAAGGAATCTCTCCACCAACTTTAAGGGAATTATTGTTGTAATCATCTAGGTATTTTTCATTCTTATTTTTTTTATTATTTATTTATGTCTTTTAGCAGTGTAGTTTTATTTGGAAAAAGTAGAGACCGGCGTTTGCCCGGCGGGGTTGGTGCCTAACACCTTCCAACCCCGTAATGTAATCCCCGCACCCGTATTTTCTTTCGTAGATTAGTGTTATTTGTCTTTTAGAGTCAGTGTTCGGTTCATAGACCGTAATAACTATGTGACGACTCCCAAACCTCAAAAATCAAAAGCATATCCGCGCACCCTGCGGATCGAGGGGGCTTTCACTTTACTGTTTTATTTTTCTTACATGCCAATTCCTATGGTACCTTGGCTTTCTTGAAGTGGAGTGAAGTTGAGAACCAGGTAATTGCTTTGACTAAAGAATATAAGGAAAAAATTGCTCTACTCTCTAAGTTGAAATGGCCTTCTCTAGCCAATTTTCTCAAAAGGCTAAAGAGGAGATGGAGGCAAACTTGGCCTAGTTTTTTAAGGCAAACTTGGCCTAATTTTTCAAGGTA
>NW_028237053.1:0-38399 GCF_017979445.1 Akebia trifoliata
GCACATGTGTACGTGCATGAGCCTTTTTTTTTTTTTTTTTTCTGTTTTAGGTCTCCTTGACTTGTGCTTGGGCCGTTTTTTTCTTTGTATTTTCGCTTCAATAAAATATTTATTTTTTATTAAAAAAAGGTAATTAATCATAGTGAACACTTGACATTGTGCAATAAAATAGGGTTGGCAAGCAACATTAATAATGCTCTACTCCCTCAAAACCTATATCTACATTCCGTTTTCATCTTTTCTTGCTTCTTAGATATCTCCGTACGATTTATCAAGCCTTCAACTTGTATTGAAGTGTTCATTCTCATTAGTATTGCCACTGGTCCTTGTAGTACACATTTCAATCTACCGCTCATATTTTGTCTCCTACTGGAACTATCCTTCGTAATTTTTCTGATTTGATCTCCATGGCACAACAGGCAATAATAATTTTCAAGAAAATGTAGCCTCTATGATCATCTCTTAGCCCTCGTTTGAAAGAAAAATTTAGAATATGAACCCAATAAAAACAGAGAACAAACAACAAACATGACACTAACTAGTTTCATATATGAAAGAGGTTGACGAAAACAACTTTAAAAAAATTTACTACTTGTCCATTTGTTACGATTCCCAATATCTTGTGCTAGTCATCCCCAAACTAAGACCACTTGGCTAAGAAATTTTGAGATGAAATGGAACTTTGAAATAGGGCACCTTATCCAAGGAAATGTTTCGGTTTAGTCTATAATAAGTTCTCTCTCTCTCTCTCTCTCTCTCTGTGTATATATATACTAGAGGTTTTCCTACTTTATTTCTAGGCCCGCTGGGCTTTATAATCATTTGGAACACGTAACAGACACCTATTGTCATCCACATATGCATGTATTTTGATAGATATTTGCATCTTCTCTTAATTTCTGGATGTCTCTCTATCTTTTGGCACTTGTAATAGAGGAGATCGTGGCTTTAGATGGAATTGAATGGAAGAGCATGATTCATTCACTCGAACCCAAATTTTTTGGACAAAGCTTTGATGATCATGATGATCTTTTGTATTCTTTTTCATTTGTGATATGAAAACTGGGGAATTTAATTCCTTTAGTTAGCTTATGGTTGGTGGATTTATTGTTATACAAAAATTGATTTAACTTTCTTCTCCAGAGAGTCATCAAGTGCATGTGGTGGAACATTGTGATAAGTTCCCGTAAAATCACTTTTTGGGATTGTTATTACACAAAGATGATCAACATCAAATTACTATTCATTCCAAATAGTCATAAATTATATTAATTTGCTAAAATATTGAAACTAATAGTTTTTCCTACTATTTGCAGGTAAAAAGGGAAAATTAGAAATCAAATATTTTTGTAACAATTTTTATTACAATGTACAAGTCGAGAGGGAGCATCTAACCAAATTTCGAAGCCAAAAGCCGCCACGTCATCGCGTCACGGTAATCTCGATGAATTTTGCCTTGAGATTCGAGCTACAATTTCTAGACTTTTAGACCGTTTTAATTGAAGGTCCTTCTCAAATCAATTCAAGCGAATACCTGACCCAACAACTCGATTAGAAAAATTATAAATTGAGTTGTCCCTAAGAGAAGATGATCCCTCTTCTTCGTCCAAATTTTCTGTAATTTTCTAGTTTTTCTTTAAAAGAAAGAGTTCTTGTAGAAGTGAGATCTCAAGAGTGTTTTTCTTTCATCTTTGTTTTTTAATTTCTCTTTGTAACTCTATTGAAAGATCATCAAGTTATGAATCAAATTGCAACATAGACTTACCTCATCCTCTTCTCTACTATGTTCTCTTTCTTTTTACTATTGTTGTAATTTGTTCCTCGCAATGATCGGCTAGACTCTCCTTAGAGAGGTTGATGATGCAGGAGTGAGTCTATCTTGTTCTTGCTTAAATAATTCTTACATAATTATTTTAATTGTGCTTGTAAGAAGTTTATCAAGATCAGATTATCCGATTTATATCGATTGTCCTCATTTTGATGATCCATACTTAAATAAAATCAAGCTTAATCATGCTTAATGACAACTTGAGATATAGATCTGATAATACCATTTTGATTCACTAATCACCTATACTATTGGATTCATCTACAAGAGTGTTAATCAAATTATCTTCCAATCCACGAACAATGGTTTGTTGCTTAGATTGAGATAAAATTAGGATTGTTTAGACTACCAAGATGGTTTGCAAAAGTTGAATTGATTTATCTAGCTTTTACCTTGTTTCAATCTTCATTTTCACTTCAATTTAATTTACTTCTTAACTGCAAATTTTCTAATCTATTTTAAAAATTCTGTTTTGGTTTCAATTTGAAAGAAAGTTAAATCACCTTTGTCCTCGTGGAATGAATCTTACTCACCAAAATTTTATCTCTTTATTTATTCAATCTTACATTTTTGTAATTTACAAAAGTTACATGATCACGTTGGAACAATATGGGTGGATTCAAGTCTTTCTTTCTCTCCATCAAATTTGGAGCAAGAGTATGTAGCTACCGATGAAGACAATGAGAATTAGTGAGTTTTGATTGATTTGATTTGATTTTCAAACTTTATTTTACTCTTTTGTTTCCATGTTTTCACTAACATGGTATTGGTATTGCCTTGAGTCGTGATAAATCTTACTCCCTCACGTGGCATACTCAAAATACTCTCTTTGACGTGGAATGTGTTAGAATCATAGATTTATGCCTCAGGATACACCTCTTCACATCCCCATAAATATGTAAAGTTGTGTATCCCGAGGAGTAAAGATCTATGATTCTAGCACATGCCACGTTAGGAGAGAATTTTGGGTATGCCACTTGGGGGAGTCCGAAAATCATTACTTTATTATTGCCTTTTCCCTACAAACGTAACTTCCATGTCACTAGTGTTTTTCAACTATGCTTGTCGATCGGTAGAATGGCATCAATTAGTGACATGTTACAACCGAGTAGGGAATTTAAATGGAAACTTTCCAAAAGATCCAAGAGGATAATTACCATTCAAATTCAAAAATATTAAATAAATTAAACATAAGAACAACAGAGAAATACAAGATACTAGTCATCTTTACAAAAACCATTGGCATGTGATCTGGGCTGGTCACCCTCTCTTGCAAGCTGGATAGACTAGTGATTATCACATTGTGATAGTGAATCATTGTCTATTATTATATCTTACCCTCTAGGCATATCATGTCTTCTATCCACACATCTATAATAGAATTAGGGTTGAGATAACTCTCATTTGTTCTCTCTTCCATCCTTATTAATTTACAAGCATGGTATCAAAGATTCATGGCTTAATAACTCTCTTGAACGATCTTCATTTGTAATCAGAGGGGCGGTTTTATACTTTTATTCCTAAGAGTACTGTTATCTACATTTTGATAAAGAAATAAACTCTGCACTTACCACATCAGCTGTTGATGTCATTAATAAGGTTGAGCACATAAACTTGCTCGTTTGGTCTACTTTTCTATTTTTGATATTTTTTGACTTAGTTCTACGACCATTTTAAGATGTTGTGTAGACACCCCATTTTTGCACTCACCTGATTAATCAAATCGTCAATCGATTGCAATGATTCCCAATGATGGATGTGTATTCCATTGCTTTATTTTGTTACCAGATGTGTTTAGAAATCCGGATGAGGTATCTCGAATTGACAAAACCTTAGAAACCACGCTACGCTAGGAAAATACGACCCCAGAAACATAGAAATCATCATCTTGCAGACTAAAAAGAAACTTCACGATAAAAATCACTAAAAAATTACCAAATTACCAAAATACCCCTAACCTCAAAACAACCCTAGAGCCTACGTTACGCTTAGGAAAACTCTCTCGAACACATAAAATAACAAATCGGAACAAATAAATCATTTCACCAATTTTAACAGAATTTGACAAAATTACGAAATGCCCCTCATAAAGTTCACAATCATTTCACATAAAAATTTTCATAAATGACACAAACCAACATTCTCATTGAATTCCTTACGAAAAACCAATTCTAAAACATCCTAGAACATTAAAAACCGACTTGAAACGTGAAAAGTCCTCTCCGGGGGCAAAACGGTAATTTCACAATTTTCATAATTAAAAATTCGAAATTAATATAAAATATTAAATAATTAAAGTGAAACATTGATGAAATTAATTTAAAATTTTGAACCTAAAAAATCGATCAATCGGACTTTCGGGTAAAATTGTTGAGGGTTCGTGGGATATTTTTTAAGGACCCCTCCATTTGGGGGTCCAAAGAATTAAAGAAATAATGGAAGGGGGTTCTCCAAAAATTTAAAGTCAATCAAGCAAGACTGTAGTCAAAGTATTAAAGTCAATCAAGTGAGACTAAAGTCAAAATTAAAGTCAATTAAGCAAGACTGAAGTCAAAATATTAAAAGTCAATCAATTAAGACTAAAGTCAAAACATTAAAAGTCAATCAAATAAGACCAAAAGTCATAATAGAATTCTAATTAAATAATAACTCTATCTAATAGAGTTCTAACTTAAAAACAATTCTACCTAAAACAATTCTAATTAAAACACAATTCTACCTAAAACAATTTTAACTAAAACACAACTCTAATTAAAAGATCTCTAATTAAACACTAACTCTATCCAAATCAACCTTAAAAAAATTCTATAAATAGAGGTGCTCACACCCTATTTTCGTATCAAATCATAAACCCTAAGAGAAGTAGGTCTAGAAGCTCCCCTACCCCCATAAACCTAGTTTTGGAGCCCCAACTCCTTACCTAACATCCCTCCTTCAATTTTAGTCTAGAAAACACCTAAAATCCCTTCAAAAAACACCTCCAAATCCGCAACAAACTTGAAGAGTTCAGATCCAAAAACAAGGAGATACCTTGATCTAGGAGATCCGAAGTCAAAATCCGGAGACAGAACGAAGCAAATGAGTACAGTACAAGGAGCTCTTTTTGTCAGATCTGAGGGAACAAAATCCTTGCTATCGGAAAGGTATGTATTTTTTTATTTTTATCTAGTTTTTTAGCAATGTGATATATTTGGGAAGTTAGTAGAGACCGGCTTTGACCGGGCGGGGTTGGTGCCTAACACCTTCCAACCCCGTAACATGATCCCCGAATTCAGATTTTTTGTGGTAGATTAGTTCTTTTTATCCATGTTAGAGTCAGTTTGGTTCCTAGACCACAATAACTAGGTGGCGATTCCCAAACCTCAGAGTCAAAAGCGGATCCGCGCCCCGCGGATCGAAGGCGCTTTCAGTGGCGACTCCACTGAGGACTATTGAGGATCAAACTTGAAAAACCCCAAGTATGGGAGCATTGCCAAGATGACCTAGTTTTTTTTATTATTTAGTTGGATTTATTTTATTTATTTTTCTGTTTATTTATTTTTTATCTTGATTGTAGATGATTTTGGGTATTGCATTTTTTTTCCAATTAAGGATCACTTTTTGATGACCCCTAAATAATGAAAGATTCAAATTGACTTATGAAAATGATGGAATGATGAAGGTTAGACAGAAATATTAGAACTTTTTTAGAGAATATTCTAGTGAGAATTAAGTCTAGGAGCCTCTTAATAAAACATAGATCTCGTCGAGTAGATTAATTTAGAATCTGAGTTCACTCAATTTCGTTATCGAAAGCCTTAGATATCATCGATGCAAGCTCAATCTGTAAATCTGGAAATATTTCTGAATGAAAGTTGGGATAGCAATGTTAAAATTTTTTTACAGAACATTCTAGTGAGAATTAAGTCTGGGAACCTTTAATAAAACATAGATCTCGTCGAGTAGATTAATTTAGAATCTGAGTTCACTCAATTTCGTTATTGGAAGCCTTAGATATCATCGATGCAAGTTCAATCTGTAAATCTGGAATTATTTCTGAATGAAAGTTGGGACAGCAACGTTAAAACGTTTTTACAGAACATTCTAGTGAGAACTAAGTCTGGACACCTATTAATAAAATGTAGATCTCATCGAGTAGATTAATTTAGAACTTGAGTTCATTCGATTTCGTTATCGGGAGCCTTAGATATCATCGATGCAAGTTCAGATTGTATTTTCCTAATTCACAGAAAATCTGAATTTATCTAATGTTGGCACAATTAATGTTCTTGAGAGTGAGCTCATCTCAACCATTGTCATTCTATCATCAATGTAACACCTATTGGAATCTCGATTTATTTGGATCACCCAAAAGTGATCATTGATTGGACCTTAAAAATATAAAAATTATGCCTATTGCAATGTTTGTTTGATCATTATCATATGCCATATTTATTGATTAATTTACCATGATCTTGCTTGAAATACATGATTGATGTTGATCGTAATGTTAATGTGCTTATGTGATGGGAATAATGTGATCTTAATTGAATATTTATATGATTTGAATGATTTTGGTTTTGATTAAATATGATTGGTTTGATTGGATCCATGGGCCCATTTGTTTGAAAAAGGTCCCGGGCACACCCACCCTGTTTTGCACCACACACCACATGCACGTTTACTGTTTTACTCACTTACACGTCCCATTTAGCCAACGTGGCACTAGTGCGTGGCCCGGTCACTTCGGAGATGCGACGTCATTCATGAAACCCACAACTCCAGTCACGTATCTTAGGATATATCAAACTGGGGGCATCAATACCATCTGATCAGGTGATTCTGAGAAGTATGTTGATGCACCCAGGCTGGAGCGACCTGAGCCTTTGACCTATTGTAAGCCACACAGTCACATGTCCCGATTGCCAACGTACTACTAGTACGTGGTCGGTCCCCTCGTGGGATGCCCAAACCATTTATGAAAGCTACAACTCTTGACTCGTACCCGTAGGTAAAAGATAGTCTAAGTATATCAATTGCACTTCTTGGTCAAAATCGGTGCCTAAGCAAGATCTTGCCCCGCTGTACCCTACTGTACGAGGGGGATAGACTACGTCTATTCTAGACGAGAGGTATTTAAGTGGGCCCTTGCTCAGCATTGTGCGCCACCTCTCAACTGGAGATCAAACTGGCTATTTTGACTTCAGAGAAGTGAATTGAGGTTTTAGATTATCACCTATATGGTATATCAAACCAAGTCACCACGTATCGAAAGGTATATAGGTGTGCTTGGGCAAGGGTGGCCAGATAAAAATGCATTGCACGTAGTAAGCTTAGAGTCTAGAAACCTTCCCAGTAGGTCACGACTCGAACTTATCGTGGGTGTTCCCAGGTTGTTTATTGAATGAATGCATGTGATTGATGAATGTATGTGAGTGATGTGAATGATGAGATCAAGAATGTATGGTTGTCCTCAAGGATAAAAAAATTTTTTTTTGAAAATTAAAATGGGTGCACCGACCCCAATAAAGAATCCATTTTTTGCAATAATATTTATAATGACCCAGTCCATCTCGATCCAATAATCATGATGGGTCGGGCCATTTAGATCAAAATGGAAATCAAATTCTTTTCTAAATTCGGGTTTCGACCCCATTTTTAAAGAAGAGAAATGGTTTACAAAAGGAAAGTATTTTCTAGAAGAAATGTTCTCTAAAAAATATATATATTTCCAGAAAAAGTGTTTTCCATAAGAACAAGATTTTTCAAAAAAAAAAAATTTCTAGAAGAAAAGAGAATGAGGAAAAAAAATGATTTACAAATGATAAAATCTCAGGATTCTTAAAAATGTTATCAAGGGGTTAATACCGAAATTGACTAAATCTACCTTTGATGGGGTCATATAGGATTATCATTGCGCCCAAACTCAAGCGTCCACCTCCTAGTTGGAGTCGTAAGTCCAGTCGGTTAGAAAGAACCACAATACCAAGTCAACAAGCAGAGATGGCTTCAGAATCTGAGCTCACAGAGATCCGTAAGATCTTGGCAGCCTTTGCCAATGATATCAGCAATATAAAAGGCAAAGGGCAAAGTGGAAATGTTAGAACAGACCTCGGAATCAACGGGAATTCCCCTAGATGACCTAAAGGGGAAAAAATGTTGAAGAGAAACGTCCACGTGAAGTCTTCGAGCTCGACGGAGATGAAGAGTATGTTGATGAGAATCCGACATTATCTAATAGAATGTCTCAATTGGAGTCAGCGATGAAAAGTATAAAGGGTACTGATGAAATTGCAGCAGGCATTGAAGCTTTAAATCGCATCCCTAGAATCCATTTGCCAGAGAAGTTTGTGATGCCTGAAATGGACAAGTTCAGTGGGACGGTGTGCAAAAACACATCTTAAGGGGTGTTACATGCACTATGACAAAAACACACTAAGGTGTATGTTACCACATGCGACTATGGGGCTCAGCGACGAACACAATGCATGTTAAGGTCTATTCCACTATCGGAAGAACCTATAATCACGTACAAGTAAGTGGTTAAGTCAAGAAGGGATGGGTCATGGAAAAACTTCAAAGGTATGGCATCTTCATACTAAGTAGTTGAGATCCTCAAGAAGTATGGAAGAAATTAAGAAAAATGATGATTTTGATGGAGTTCAAGGGCGCACAATGTGGATAGACTCGAGCAAAACAATCGTGGCGAAATCATTACAAGATCTTACTACCTCATAACAGGAATACTCTTAATCCTCACCTACCTATCAGCCGACATCTAGTTTTCTCCTCCTGTCGAGAGCTGGTAGCCAATTGGAAGGCTTCTGCGCTTCCGGAATCCTTCCAATCCTTCTGACAACAAGTTCAAAAAGCCTTTAACAATTCTAATCCTAGTACTGATCACGCCTATGTAGCCAATACGTTACTACACCGTCCCAACTACTATCTTGTTACTAGTAACAAGTTAACCCTAATCAACCTCGACCCGCGTCCGGAAATTCACCAATCTTGGGATGCCTTTGAGCATTGTCCTTCAAAAACTATTAAGTAAAGGGCTCATTGCACCTCTCCAACCTCGACCTTTACAAATCCACTCCCCACTTCTCACAATCCCGACCTATTTTGTGAGTTTCACCAAAATCCCGGTCATCTTAGTGATCGTTGTGTCGCTCTTCGTCATACAGTTCAAGACCTCATCGACGCCAAAAAAATTACTGTCCCTGCCCCTGAGCAACCGAATGTTACTACTAACCCTCTACCCAGTTACCAACCTCCTCAGACTTTGAACATGGTATCCAATACTCAACTCTTGTTTGACCCAATCCTTCTCATCCGATCAGTCAATCATAAACCTCCTAGCCCTCCTTTTACCAAAGTGACGGTCCCTAATGAGGTTTTCACCACCAAATGCAGTCTTGGCCAAGAGAGAAGAAGTAAGTCTGAAGAATGCAAAGAATCTAAAGAAGAAAACTCAGTCTAACCGCTTGGAAATAGTTTCTCGAATTCTCAGTCTGTAATCAAGCCCGTTGTGGGTAATTGTCTTTAGTTGTTTATGAGTCTTGAGTCCGGTTCTTTCTATCAAGTTAGTAATCAAATCTGTCTTTTATTTCTTATTTTGTTCTAGTCAAGTTAGTTTGTTGAGTCTGCAATGGTGTCAGTCGCCCCATCTAAATTTAATTGAATAAAGAAAATTTTTAAATACCTGAGCGCATTAACGAGTTAACTAATAACTGGCTTCAAAGAGAAATTCCTCTAATAAGGAACCCCCTTTTGAATGAGAAGATAAATGTCTTGCTCGAGGAACTAAAGGTCATTGACCTCGGAACAAAAATAATTCCCAAGAAATTCATATTGGAACTAACTTATCCCCAGAAGATCACAAAGAGATGATGAATTTATTCAGAAAATTCAAAGACTTGCTTACATGGTCCTATGAGAATATGTCAGTTAAATTTGGAGTGTGTTCAACATGAAATATATACCCATCCTATGAGAACACCACAAATACAAACCAGAATTGACTAACATAGTCAGAGGAGGGATTATAAAATGTATCAGTGCTGGAATTTAAAATCGATGGAATAGTTGAAGAGCAGCCAGTAAAAAATCTCAAGACAATCATCGTGAAAATGTGTCAATCACATATCACACCGGGATTGGCCAGAAAAGTTACCATTCGCATTATGGACATATTACACTTCAATACAGTCTTCTACTAGAGTCACTCTAGTATGATATGGAAGCAATCTTACCGGTTTAAAAGGGAAAATCCTGTATCTCAAGGTCTTGATAGAAGTTAATTGTTAGAAACAGATTGGGTCTGTCAATGGAGAGGAGTCACTTGCATGTTTGACAAGAAAGTCAAAGTTCATCACTTATAAGTCAAAGATCTAAGCATCAGACTACCTAAAAATTTTTTGAGTATTCTTCTCGATCATAGAAAGTTTGAACTCAATTGGAGAGATTCAATCATCAAGAAAATATTATCTGGAAAAACTGTTAGACTTCAAGATCATGATGGAATCGAATTACCAGAATCAACCAACCTTGACCAAATCAAACGGTACTACATTTAAGGAGGCCATCTTTGGCCGAATCAATTCTCTTATTACCTAGTTCAATATATCCTTTCTCAACCCTTTCGCAGTCTTTTCAAAAAGAAAAAAATTATGCCTTCTTCTTTCTTAGCCCGATCACCTAACCTAAGGGAGGGAAAAATATTCGAACTACGTTTTGGTATAATCCAAAAATTCTGGGGTACGTAGGCAACCTGAGAAGTTACTTCAGGCCCGACCACATCAAAAAAAAAAAAATAGATTCCCCGACAAAGAAAAAATCTAAAAAAAAAAAATTCAAAAGAAAAAATTGTCAAAGTGGGGAAGAAAAATTCAAGGAAAAAGAAAAGAATTTAAAAGGAAATGTCACACAAGGGACATTGGGTTTTTGAGCCTCAAAATCCCTTTCTTTTAATACCTAGTCCTAAGCTTACCCATGAAAGTCCTCCTAAGTACCGTGCGAGAAGTCAAGAGGAAGATAGCAAAGCATGATCAGACAGCAACTCCAGAAGTTCAGAAGGGAAGAAGAAGAAGAAAAAATCTGCTAAGTTGAAAACCCAAAAAGGGCGGCTTAGGCAAAAATTAAGGTAAGCTCGCAAGGTTGAAGATCTGAAAGGATGACCTTGGTAACAATCAAAGCAAGGAAAAAAGAAAAAATTGTAAGCTCGCTAGATCGAAAACCTAAAAAGGCGATCTAGGCAAAAGCTACGCTAGAGCATGCTCGCTAGATTGAAAACCTGGATAGGCAATCTAGGCAAAACTTAGAGCTATCAAAAAATAAAAGAAAATCTCCGTTGAGTTGAGAAGCTGAAAAGGTAGCCCGAGCCGAAATATCAGAAGTCCGAATGATCAAGTTTCAATACCCAGTTTGAACCAAATATAGACTCAGTGGATACAAGTATCTCGTCTATGATTGATCTGAAGAGTTTCATGTCCCTAAGCGAACCGACGGGGAGAAAGAACAAATTCTATGATGAATTTCAGAAAGAAATATTTTGTTCCATGTCTTTGAGCCTGACTCAAAATCTTCAATATAAAAAGTCAAAATTAAAAGTTAAACCTTTATTGCGCTTGCGGTAATCAAGGATTTCAAACTTTCATAACAAGGGCACTCCTTTTTTCTAAAGAGTACAGTTTCCCCCCTTACACTAGGGGCATTTATTTTCAAATTATATTCAATTATCCCTTGTGCAATGTTCCTTGTCAAACTAGGGGCATTTTTGTTCTGATGCCTGGTCAATTTCAACCCCAAAGGATAAGGTTAACTTTGCATTAAAGGTTACCCTCTTGATAGCAATTTTGAAAACTCCTCAGATTCAAGAGAGAGAGAGTTAAAATATTTACCAGACCTTCATAAAATCCAACTTTTTATTAAAAAAAAAAAAGTCAAATGCGAGGTTAATCCCCCGTTTGTTCCCTCAAAGCTTAGTTCATTATTCTTGCACCCTGGGCAGGTAGAATAAAACTTCCTAAAAAAGAAAAAAATTAGTTCATTACTCTTTCACTCCGAGTAGGTAGCGTAGAACTTCCTAGAAAAAATTAGTTCATACTCTTTCACTTTGAGTAGGTAGAGTAGAACTTCCAAAAAAATAATTAGTTCATTACTCTTTCACTCCGAGTAGGTAGAGTAGAACTTCCCAAACAAATTAGTTCATTACTCTTTCACCCTGGGCAAGTAGAGTAGGACTTCTAAAAAGCTTAGTTCATTACTCTTTCACTCCGGGTAGGAAGAGTAGAACTTCCAAAAAAAATTTAGTTCATTACTCTTTCACTCCGAGTAGGTAGAGTAGAGTAGAACTTTCCAAAAAAAAAAATTAGTTCATTACTCTTTCACCCTGGCAGGTAGAGTAGGACTCCTAAAAAAATAGTTCATTACTCTTTCACCCTGGGGAGGTAGAGTAGGACTTCTAAAAAGCTTAGTTCATTACTCTTTCACTCCGAGGTAGAGTAGAACTTCCAAAAAAAAAAAAAAAAATAGTTCATTACTCTTTCACTCCAGGTAGGTAGAGTAGAACTTCCCAAAAAAAATTAGTGCATTACTCTTTCACTCTGAGTAGGTAGAATAAGACTCTCAAAAAAATAAAATTTATTACTCTTTCACCTAGAGTAAGTAGAGTATGACATTTAACTTTCTCCCAACTTTTGCTCAGATTTGTCTCAATATCATTCAAATTTTCTCGAGTTTTGTTTTACTCAGATTTTACTTAATTTCACACAGTGCACACACTTGCACTTTTTAGTCAGGGAGAATTCTCTAAAATTCAAGATCTGACACTATCAGTGAGAGCTCTAGCTCAAGGACCTGACAATCTTTTAATTCGGGGAGAGCTTTACCCTCAAGGATCTGAATACCCCGACGAATTGCTAAATCAGGCTGCAAAATGAACTGTCACTAGCTTTGGCATTCAGATATCGCACTATCTACCAAAATAGATTTGCTATCTAGTTTGCTTCAACCCTCTGTCAAAGAGGGGCATCTGTAGACACCCCATTTTTGCACTCGCCTGATTAATCAACTCGTCAATCCGATTGCAATGATTCCCAATGATGGATGTGTATTCCATTGTTTTATTTTGTTACCAGATGTGTTTCAGAAATCCGGATGAGGTATCTCGAATTGACAAAACCTTAGAAACCACGCTACGCTAGGAAAATACGACCCCAGAAACATAGAAATCATCATCTTCCAGACCAAAAAGAAACTTCACGATAAAAATCACTAAAAAATTACCAAATTATCAAAATACCCCTAATCTCAAAACAACCCTAGAGCCTACGTTACGCTTAGAAAAACTCTCTCGAACACATAAAATAACAAATCGGAACCAAATAAATCATTTCACCAATTTTAACAGAATTTGACAAAATTACGAAAATGCCCCTCATAAAGTTCACAATTATTTCACATAAAAATTTTCATAAATGACACAAACCAACATTCTCATTGAATTCCTTACGAAAAACCGATTCTAAAACATCCTAGAACATTAAAAACCGACTTGAAACGTGAAAAGTCCTCTCCGGGGGCAAAACGGTAATTTCACAATTTTCATAATTAAAAAATTTGAAATTAATAAATAAAATATTAAATAATTAAAGTGAAATATTGATGAAATTAATTTAAAATTTTGAACCTAAAAAATCGATCAATCGGACTTTCGGGTAAAATTGTTGAGGGTTCGTGGGATATTTCTTTAAGGACCCCTCCATTTGGGGGTCCAAAGAATTAAAGAAATAATGGAAGGGGGTTCTCCAAAAATTTAAAGTCAATCAAGCAAGACTGTAGTCAAAGTATTAAAGTCAATCAAGTGAGACTAAAGTCAAAATTAAAGTCAATTAAGCAAGACTGAAGTCAAAATATTAAAAGTCAATCAATTAAGACTAAAGTCAAAACATTAAAAGTCAATCAAATAAGACCAAAAGTCATAATAGAATTCTAATTAAATAATAACTCTATCTAATAGAGTTCTAACTTAAAAACAATTCTACCTAAAACAATTCTAATTAAAACACAATTCTACCTAAAAAATTTTAATTAAAACACAACTCTAATTAAAAATCTCTAATTAAACACTAACTCTATCCAAATCAACCTTAAAAAAATTCTATAAATAGAGGTGCTCACACCCTATTTTCGTATCAAATCATAACCCTAAGAGAAGTAGGTCTAGAAGCTCCCCTAACCCCCCATAAACCCTAGTTTTGGAGCCCCAACTCCTTACCTAACATCCCTCCTTCAATTTTAGTCTAGAAAACACCTAAAATCCCTTCAAAAACACCTCCAAATCCGCAACAAACTTGAAGAGTTCAGATCCAAAAACAAGGAGATACCTTGATCTAGGAGATCCGAAGTCAAATCCGGAGACAGAACGAAGCAAAGGAGTACAGTACAAGGAGCTCTTTTTGTCAGATCTGAGGGAACAAAATCCTTGCTATCGGAAAGGTATGTAATTTTTTTATTTTTATCTAGGTTTTTAGCAATGTGATATATTTGGGAAGTTATTAGAGACCGGCTTTGACCGGGCGGGGTTGGTGCCTAACACCTTCCAACCCCGTAACATGATCCCCGAATTCAGATTTTTTGTGGTAGATTAGTTCTTTTTATCCATGTTAGAGTCAGTTTGGTTCCTAGACCACAATAACTAGGTGGCGACTCCCAAACCTCAAGGGTCAAAAGTGGATCCGCGCACCCCGCGGATCGAGGGCGCTTTCATGTTGAACTGTTTAAAGTCTGATTTTTCCTGAAAAATCAATTAGGGGCAAATCACTTTTGATCTGAATTCTGAAATCTAACCTTCATAATCTCAATATTTGTAGATTTGGACAGAAGTGAATGAAATATTTTTATTCATGTTGTTCCATTGATATGTGGTTGCCATGGGTTTGTACAAGTTGGAATGTGTACATTCTAATATTCTTGTTGATCCATCTTTTTCATGTTTGTTCCTTTTATGAATTCATAGCAAACTTGTGTATGGGATTCTATTAGCTGAATTTCAGAACTTTCTAAGATGAAGTTTGATTAAGAGATTATTATCCTGGTTTTCTCGTGAATAGTTAAAGGATCTCATCATCATCAACCGTCTACGTAGGAAATTCTGTAAATTCTATAATCTATTTGCTTTATTTTAATCCGCATTTTGATTGTTATTGTTGGTTCTTGCACTCAAATTTTGTACAATTTGTAGAGGTGATTTTCCGGTTACCTCTGACAACTAGACTTTGATGTTTTGTTATATGTTCCCTGCTCCTCTAGTGGAATGGGGGCATCAGTGTAGTACCTGCCAAAACTCTCCAATGCTCAAGTTTGTTCTCAGAAAAAGGAAATAAGCTCTCAATCTGTAAAACCCCGATTTTTTAATTCGTATCTCGAGAAAAAAAATAAATAGTGGAATTGTAATAAAATCTTGAAAGTGTGACTTAGGGATAAAATTTTAGGATATTTCTGGTCATTTTTAATGGAATCTGACTTCACCATTAGATTCAAAATGATCGAAAAACATAGTTTAGCATGTAAGCACGCTTAAATGTAAGTCCGAATATAAAGTTGCAAAATCCTCGATTACCGGGTCGGATCAGGCTAAAACAGTGAATTTTTGTTAGAGGAATAATTTTTAAAATTCGATCATACCATTGGGTTCATAATGAAAAATTATTCAACATGGACTATTTATTTGTCATTTTTGGAGATCAGGAAATTGAATTATCGTCAAAAACGAAAATGACATCAAGTTTAGGGGTCACCTCAGGTAAAAAATGTAATTTTTTAATAAAGACATAATTTGTAGAAATTGACTGTACCATTAGATCCGGAACGAAAAATTAGGTGAAATAGAGTATTCATTTGTCAGTTTTGGAGTCCGGATGATCAAGTTATCATCAATCAAAACAATAGGCGAAATACCGATTTCGTCCTAACTTTTATATTAAAAAAAAAAAAATTTAATTTTTTTATATAACTCATCTTCCCCAACTCGTCCTTACAGCATAATAAACGAAAAAAAAAATAAAAAAATTTGTTTTTCCTCTGATTCTTCCACCTCAGATCTCTCACAAACGGCTCACCGTCGACGATCGACGCAGAAGGGAGAAATGTTCGCAGCTACGTTCTCTACAAAACCCACCCAACCTTTCTTCGTTTCACTTTCTATTTCACCCGATATCGTCAAAAATCAGCCGTATTTGGATACGGAAATTTCGAAACTTTGACCTCGGATTTCGTCCGTTTCGGGGTCAAATCGCTTTCTGACGCAGAAGGGAGAAACGTCCGTCGTCTCATTCTCTACATAACCCAACCAAGTTCCTTCCGTTTTCTCGTCTTTTTCACCCCGTATAGTCAAAAATCAGCCGTATTTTTATACGGAGATTTTCGTAACTTCGACCTCGGTTTTCATCGATTTTGGGGTCAAACTGTCTTTCGCCGTAGAAGGGAGAAGAGACAAGCACATCGAGATCTTCGAAACCACCAGGCCGATTTCAAAAATCAGCCGCTTCCAAGTTCGATCCGTCTCGATTTCCGTGCCAATTGCCTCGATTTCCGCGCACATGCTTTGATCCTTTTGCCTAGTCATTGTAAGGAACTCTCAATTTCTATTAATAATCGTAGATTGTGAAAATTGCACTTAGGATTTTATTGGAAAAATTTGGATGTATTTCCGAAATGTAGAATTCTTTTGTTATTTCAAAAATTCACGCCAGAAATTGCATGATTGATATGTTTAATTGTATTTTTAACAAATTATACGTGGGTAGGATATTTTAACGGGTTATTTCCATAAATTGGGTCTTGTGCACTGTTCGGACCCCGTTTGGATATAAAATTTGCATTCTTTTTCAATATTATTGATAAAAATAAATGCTTTAGTTGGAAAATGTGATTTAATATTCAATGAACTCATACTGAGTTGATGAATATCAGAAAATGGATGTTTTATTGAAGAGATTGAAAAGTGTAAAAATCGGAAAGAGGGAAAAAGGGTATGAAACGGTAAAATGTCAGAGTCACACCCGAGGGGTGATGTCTGCATTTTACGTTGTTGTGTTGTGTGCAGGTTGGTGAACAGATATCCAGGGATAATATTATTGGTTGCATGTTTATTTCCTTTCTGTTAGCGCGAGGCGTTCCGTTATGTTATTTATTTTAGGCCGGGTGGCCACACTTGCATGGTAGGAAACTGGATATCTATTCTCAACCTTGTATTGTTAATTTCTCTTTTGTTTTCAAATGAAAATAATATACATATGTACCTATTTTGTGAGCTGTTAAAGAGTTTGTGAATGCCTGAAGGGATAGTGCGTCATATCATCCGGAGTGGTGTACTATCCTGGGATATACGGTAGGGACCACCAAACTCATACGTGGTATGGGACGCGTATGAGAGTGGAGTCACAACTGGAATCCGGTTTATTCCTCTCTATCTTTACCAGTGAACTTGTAATGTAAAGGTGGTCGTATACGAATGGTTTGTATCTTTGGGAATCACATGTACGCCTGATAGGCATAGACGAAGATGATTAGTCAGTGATCACTAACAATCTATAGTAGTCGAACGTTCTGACACATCGAAAAGAGACCCATTGCTTACGGTCACGTCAAACGGCCAGCCTGAGCCGGATAAATGGTCAACCAAACGTGGTAAGGGCAGCGACCGGCCACAAAATCAGGAACTAAAAGCCAGAAAGGAATTGTAACATCATGTCCCGACTGGGAGCGATCCAGTCGTGAATCCCAACTCTCTAATTCCAATACTCCACCATCGTGTATTATGTATCTGTTGCTTATTTTGATATATAAAATGAAATGCATGTTTATTGTTTCCATTTGATCAATTAGATTTGTATGAAAAGAGAATGTTATAGTGAGTACTGCTGATCGATGTAATGTGAGTTTTAAAATGTTTAGTTGCTCATCCCTGGTTATATGTACCAGTTAATCGTAGTTTTCTTCTGTGAAATTTTGTTTATTTTAAATGATTCAGTATGTTTTTATTCGTTCATGTTAGGAGAGGTTATTGGCAGAAATTGTTGCTTCCTTACTGGGTAACCATTGTTACTCACCCTTTCATCCTCCATTTTTTAGTTTCAGATCCGAATCTTAGCGAGGCAGGAGTAGAATATGAGTGAGAATCATCTGGTGGGTCAGATAGACAGCCAGAGTCCGTCACCTGGTAAGTATTGGAGTTATACTCCATTTGTCTAAAGTATTATAGATTTGTATTGAGCGTTAGGACTCTTGTTAGAGTGAGAAAATTTTGTATAATCCCGTAAATTTTTCTTCTTCCGCACTCTGATAATTCGTACGTTATTAGACGTGTATAGGCTTCCGCTAGTATTATATTTTGTTTGTTATGCAGGATTGTATGTCGTTTATCAGGTGCAGGTTGAATCGCCTTGGAATGCTAACATAAACAGAGGAGACCATGCCGAAATTTCGAGGTGCCACCTCGTACCTTGAAATCTGACATGGGGATTTGTGTTAGCGTTCGGCGGGGCGCCACAGATGGTATCAGAGCATAGTATTAGATCCATATGGGATACTGATCTGCTATGTTTTGAAGAGTTGGCTGATACCACATATATTAGAGCGATAATCATAGAGTGTCAATGGGAATTCGGTATCCGAGCTCATTAGTAATTCCGTATTGGAATTATGAGTTCTTCCGTGTCTAGATGTTTATAGAGCCTTGTAAGCCTAAGATAGGATTTTAAGTTTATTCTTTAGTAATGGAAATGGAGTCCATTACTAAGTTCCAATCTATGATAGTAATTCATAGTTACGTAAGAGTAGCTTTGGCCTTATTATGATAAGTGCCTTAATACGGATGAACATAAGCTAGAGGAATGGACAAGGTAGAGGCCAAAACGCAACAGAGACAAGATAGGTTCTGGATCAGACATTTGACCTGATATCACAACTAATATCATTCATCGGATAGGTGGTTGAGTCTCATGACAAGTTTAGAGAAGAAATATGAATAATGCAACCACCAACACCTCGAAGCCAAATGGAAGGAAGGCAATTAGCGACAAACAGTTACAAAACTAACAAATTTATAGGAAAATAACAAGAAGTGGGGAGTGATATTATAGACATACCAACTCAATGGATGGAAGAATATCATAAGAAATAACATATACTATTAAATCAGTCGAAAGAAAGAGTTGTGGTATATTATGAATGTGGCAAATCGGGACTAAAGGAGAACAATGTTTGGGTCAATATCAATCGATTAAAGATGCGTGCCTCAAAAAGATACTAGACAAACCAATTGAAGGAACAATAAGGCCACCATATTTAAATAAAGTTGATAACGTATTCGTGCCATCCCGAACAGACAAGACTAGCGATTGAAAGTGAGAGATGGTACAAGACTTACCACGATTGTAAGGCACACCACTAAATCCAAGAAATGAGGAAGTGTTGGACTTCTTCGAAAAAGGGAAATACTTTTCCACCTTAAAGACCATTACCACAAGGTCGTGCCTTTGAAGAATAAGAGAATTCCCTAGCCCAAAGGACAAGTAAATCCAAGGATGTGGTTGTAGAATTTTCAACGATTACGTCTATCAAGATTTGGGGACTTTTTTCGATCTGATTGAGGTCAATAAGTGGGTTTTGAAGACCTGAAAGATTTTGAGTACTATGTAATACCCGAGAGATCAATGGGTAATAGTGACTACATTCCAATCGGACGGCAATGCCAGTCATTAGTAACATTTTGAGATGAATGTATTATGAGATGGATCGTTTGAGTTGGTAGACCTCGAGAAGATGTTTGTGGATAGATTATATTTGAGACCGCTCAAGAATTCAAGCACTAGGAGTTTTTGAGATAAGTGCAGGGTAATCTATCATTTACAGACTATGATATTGATATGATGTTCACTAGGTTGTCACGATATGCACTCAAGCTTATCCTAACAGATTACAGAAGACCCGTAGATTCTTCAGAAGACTATAACCCTACCTAAGGGCCAAGAGGTCGATAATTGAGACTACCCATTATAGAGATACGATAAATCAAGCGTAAACGATAAAACAATAGGAGATAGAGTTACAGACCCCCAGGGGGCTTTGACTTTAGATTTCTTTTCTTCCCAGATCAGATTCGGCCAAGAGGCCGATGTATTCGAGGTTAATCTTCCCCGAATCAGTATATCCATAATATAGAACTCCTCCATTATCAAGTTGCAGAGTTCCCCAATCGTCGAATTATAGAGCAGTTGGAGCTCCAATAATGCCAACAAGACCAAAGGAATCAACAAGGTAGGTTCAGAGCCTATAAACCCTAGTCTACCAACTGCCTACTCCACAGAGACCTACGAAGACAAGATCGTTGACATGTTACGCGTGTGATCAAGTGGGATATATCAAGAGAAAATGTCATCTATCACAGGTGCGAGTAAGGGTTATGACCCAGGAGAAAGTACCTGTCTCCAACGAAGTTTTGGAAAGTACAATTTCTAATTATAATGTTAGAACGTGGAGTTTTACTCAATATTGATTCCTCTAGATTATATAATTCTGTGAAGAGTTTGCACACTTGCTAGAGCTAGAAACTACTGACACGAATCGAGTAATGAAATTATTTATACTATTGGGAAGCCTTGCAAAGAAAGAATAAGATTTTTGGAAGATCATTTAAGAACTTGCAAAATAGATATTAGAATAATTGTAAAGTGTGAAAAGACAAGTGATGTTCAATTGGTATGTTAGCAGGTGTTTATTGTATATCCTTCGTGTCGAGAGCTACTTCCTCGAATATCAACGCAGGGAGTCGCATATCTTTCCTTTCGATTGAAGATGGCTAAACTTTGGGAGGCTTAACGACTGAACTATTAGATAAAGCAGGTCTTGCTTTACGATTTCTTGAATCGATTCTCCTCATTTAGAAAGATAGATAATCTTTTCCCTTTTATCTTTCTATCCTCGGTGTCGGTTCTAACTCTTCTTTTGCTTTCTACTTTCACGATTGCCTTCCAGTAGAATAATTCATTATTATCGTTATCGTTACGTGATCAATGCCTTCTACAGACAAGCACTCACTTCGAGATTTCGATTGTGGCTCCTTTTCACTCCTCGAAACGAAAGCGCTATAAGTAAACATAATGATTTTATAGAAGCAGCGACTACCACCTGTCAGTGTCCACATCCATCCTAAAGAGATTTAGTAGAGTATAAGTTAGGAGGTGGGTCGATGTAAAATGTGAGAAAGAATAATCTTGTGACAATGTTGCATTAATGATTACTTAATGGAATTGTGAGAAAATAAATGTATGATTTATCCCCTCGAGTAAGATTTTAAATTATAAAGGTTATGACAGAGGTTTTGAGGAAATATCGCAATAAGTAGAAAATATAATATTGAATTAAATATAAAGATAATGGTGTGTTTGCGGTAAGACTATGCATTGAGGAGTAATATTCATAGCAATTATGAGTAAAATATAATAAACGGTGTAATTGGTGAGAGAAGTAAAGATAAGGATAGAGAAAACGTGAAATGATTGTTGTTTATAGACATTGGTGGGGAAGTGATACAATGTGAATTGATTGTTATCTTATGATTATATAAATAATGGATTAGTTGGAGTATAAGTTTGAATTAGAGTGATTAATTGAGGAATGTATTGGACTGACGAAATATGGGAGACATAAGTTTATGAGTTATAAATGAGATTGACTTGGGATTAAGAATATATGGTAATCGAAAATAGGTATGGTTTATTATACATGTCGTGATAGTGGAATCGCGACAAAACTCGATAAGATACGATTTCAATTTCGAGGTCGAAATTTTTATTAGGGGGGGAGAATGTAAAACCCCGATTTTTAATTCGTATCTCGAGGAAAAATAAATAGTGGAATTGTAATAAAATCTTGAAAGTGTGACTTAGGGGTAAAACTTTAGGATATTTCTTGGTCATTTTTAATGGAATCTGACCTCACCATTAGATTCAAAATGATCGAAAAACATAGTTTAGCCTGTAAGCACGCTTAAATGCGAGTCCGAATATAAGTTGCAAAATCCTCGATTACCGGGTCGGATCAGGCTAAAACAGTGACTTTTTGTTAGAGGAATAATTTTTAAAATTCGATCATACCATTGGGTTCATAACGAAAATTATTCAACATGGACTATTTATTTGTCATTTTTGGAGATCAGGAATTGAATTATCGTCAAAAACGAAAACGACATCAAGTTTAGGGGTCACCTCAGGCAAAAATGTAAATTTTTTTAATGGAAGACATAATTTGTAGAAATTGACTATACCATTAGATCCGGAACGAAAAATTAGGTGAAATAGAGTATTCATTTGTCAGTTTTGGAGTCCGGATGATCAAGTTATCATCGATCAAAACAATAGGCGAAATACCGATTTCGTCCTACTTTTATATTAAAAAAAAAAAATTTAATTTTTTTATATATAACTCATCTTCCCCAACTCGTCCTTACAGCATAATAACGAAAAAAAAAATAAAAAAATTTGTTTTTCCTCTGATTCTTCCACCTCAGATCTCTCACAAACGGCTCACCGTCGACGATCGACGCAGAAGGGAGAAATGTTCGCAGCTACGTTCTCTACAAAACCCACCCAACCTTTCTTCGTTTCACTTTCTATTTCACCCGATATCGTCAAAAATCAGCCGTATTTGGATACGGAAATTTCGAAACTTTGACCTCGGATTTCGTCCGTTTCGGGGTCAAATCGCTTTCTGACACAGAAGGGAGAAACGTCCGTCGTCTCATTCTCTACATAACCCAACCAAGTTCCTTCCGTTTTCTCGTCTTTTTCACCCCGTATAGTCAAAAATCAGCCGTATTTTTATACGGAGATTTTCGTAACTTCGACCTCGGTTTTCATCGATTTTGGGGTCAAACTGTCTTTCGCCGTAGAAGGGAGAAGAGACAAGCACATCGAGATCTTCGAAACCACCAGGCCGATTTCAAAATCAGCCGCTTCCAAGTTCGATCCGTCTCGATTTCCGTGCCAATTGCCTCGATTTCCGCGCACATGCTTTGATCCTTTTGCCTAGTCATTGTAAGGAACTCTCAATTTCTATTAATAATCGTAGATTGTGAAAATTGCACTTAGGATTTTATTGGAAAAATTTGGATGTATTTCCGAAATGTAGAATTCTTTTGTTATTTCAAAAATTCACGCCAGAAATTGCATGATTGATATGTTTAATTGTATTTTTAACAAATTTACGTGGGTAGGATATTTTAACGGGTTATTCCATAAATTGGGTCTTGTGCACTGTTCGGACCCCGTTTGGATATAAAATTTGCATTCTTTTTCAATATTATTGATAAAAATAAATGCTTTAGTTGGAAAATGTGATTAATATTCAATGAACTCGTACTGAATTGATGAATATCAGAAAATGGATGTTTTATTGAAGAGATTGAAAAGTGTAAAAATCGGAAAGAGGAAAAAGGGTATGAAACGGTAAAATGTCAGAGTCACACCCGAGGGGTGATGTCTGCATTTTACGTTGTTGTGTTGTGTGCAGGTTGGTGAACAGATATCCAGGGATAATATTATTGGTTGCATGTTTATTTCCTTTCTGTTAGCGCGAGGCGTTCCGTTATGTTATTTATTTTAGGCCGGGTGGCCACACTTGCATGGTAGGAAACTGGATATCTATTCTCAACCTTGTATTGTTAATTATCTTTTGTTTTCAAATGAAAATAATATACATATGTACCTATTTTGTGAGCTGTTAAAGAGTTTGTGAATGCCTGAAGGGATAGTGCGTCATATCATCCGGAGTGGTGTACTATCCTGGGATGTACGGTAGGGACCACCAAACTCATACGTGGTATGGGACGCGTATGAGAGTGGAGTCACAACTGGAATCCGGGTTTATTCCTCTCTATCTTTACCAGTGAACTTGTAATGTAAAGGTGGTCGTATACGAATGGTTTGTATCTTTGGAATCACATGTACGCCTGATAGGCATAGACGAAGATGATTAGTCAGTGATCACTAACAATCTATAGTAGTCGAACGTTCTGACACATCGAAAAGAGACCCATTGCTTACGGTCACGTCAAACGGCCAGCCTGAGCCGGATAAATGGTCAACCAAACGTGGTAAGGGCAGCGACCGGCCACAAAATCAGGAACTAAAAGCCAGAAAGGAATTGTAACATCATGTCCCGACTGGGAGCGATCCAGTCGTGAATCCCAACTCTCTAATTCCAATACTCCACCATCGTGTATTATGTATCTGTTGCTTATTTTGATATATAAAATGAAATGCATGTTTATTGTTTCCATTTGATCAATTAGATTTGTATGAAAAGAGAATGTTATAGTGAGTACTGCTGATCGATGTAATGTGAGTTTTTTTAAATGTTTAGTTGCTCATCCCTGGTTATATGTACCAGTTAATCGTAGTTTTCTTCTGTGAAATTTTGTTTATTTTAAAATGATTCAGTATGTTTATTCGTTCATGTTAGGAGAGGTTATTGGCAGAAATTGTTGCTTCCTTACTGGGTAACCATTGTTACTCACCCTTTCATCCTCCATTTTTTAGTTTCAGATCCGAATCTTAGCGAGGCAGGAGTAGAATATGAGTGAGAATCATCTGGTGGGTCAGATAGACAGCCAGAGTCCGTCACCTGGTAAGTATTGGAGTTATACTCCATTTGTCTAGGAGTATTATAGATTGTATTGAGCGTTAGGACTCTTGTTAGAGTGAGAAAATTTTGTATAATCCCGTAAATTTTCTTCTTCCGCACTCTGATAATTCGTACGTTATTAGACGTGTATAGGCTTCCGCTAGTATTATATTTTGTTTGTTATATGCAGGATTGTATGTCGTTTATCAGGTGCAGGTTGAATCGCCTTGGAATGCTAACATAAACAGAGGAGACCATGCCGAAATTTCGAGGTGCCACCTCGTACCTTGAAATCTGACATGGGGATTTGTGTTAGCGTTCGGCGGGGCGCCACACAATCTCTCCAAGAATGACCGACCCCTTTCCCTTGGGTCTTTCCCTCTATTTATTGTCTTCCCCAGTGACCTTCCTAAGATAGAAGTTTCTTCTTGATCCCTGATCTTCAGAGATCCTTATATGGAAATCCCTTGCCTTTTGAGGAAGTTATCCATTCTAGATGGGGTCCATGTTGATTGCACCACCTCACTTCAAGATTCTTGGGATACTCTCCCAAATCAAGAGATCTGGGAGATTTGATGATTACGATGTTACTCTGCCTTGCCCTGCTTCTTATGGATACTCTTCCCAGCCCTACGTCTGGGCTAGATGATTTGGGTACCACTCTGAGCATATTAGGGCTACTTCTGTCCAATCTCTTTATTCTGCCTACATTTGGACACATGTAAGGACCAGATGTGCTTACAGTTTTTACCCACTACAATTACCCCCCCTCGAAATGGCGTTAATCTTAGCTGTTCCTCGAGAAATGATACCTCTTCTGAATAAACCTCATTATTGCATTGTTTCATTTTAAATCCAATCATAATGGTGAATCGGCGTTTTGAATTTCAAACGATGCGATCGCTTGAGTTCCAACTATCCTATACTACCACGTGTCCTACTAAGTCACCCCCTGTTTTTCAATGGCCCTTGGATATTAATAGAGGGACTTAGGGATCTGGCTATTTTTTTTTATCTAACTTTTTTGTTTCTGCGCTAAAGCTTGGAAGCAAAAAGCCCTAATTCGTTGTAACTCAATCCTTCTTCCTTAATTTCTTCGAGGTAAACCTCCTTTCTTTTTTTCGTTTCTTTCTTCTAAAGGATGACTAACATTGTTCCTATACTTCGTAAGAGTTATTTTATCCCCAAAGAGGTTAAGATTAGGGTATGTGTAGATTTTAGCGATCGTCATGCTGGAGAGATCGACAATAGGGGCAAAGATCATACTGTTCACTAATGAGACAACAAACACTCTCAATAGATCCTCTGCGCATTGGGCATACCTCTTCCATGGTTTACGCAGACTAGGTCATTGTTGGCTTGCGTTATCCATGGTCTCCTTTCCCCAGGGAGGTTCTGAGTTGGATTAATAGGACCTCTGACCAAATGTTTGGTATTTTCTATAGACTTGTGGCAGTTGTGGAAAGGATGGTGTATCTTCTATCGAATTTCTTTCAAAATATAACCTTAAGTCCATTTCTCGTCGAACTAGATATTATTTCATGTCTTCTAAGCCTGAAGGTAAAGCTAAGATGACCCTCCCTAGCTCTAATAAAGAATGGTACATAGACCCCTTAATCATTTCTGGGAAATGAAAATTTGAGGTAGGTGTAGCAAAGAAAGGGTATCGAGTTCCTGAAACCTTTCAAGGTAAAGTTTCCTACCCTTACTCGAGAATTCATACTTAGATATAGGCAATAGTTCATTAAATTCCCTTTTTGTGTTGCAGAGGTTTCTGCTCGTACTGAGAGCAGGAACGTACAGTGGGACAAGGATAGAATCAAAGAGAACAAGAAGACAAATGCTGAGAAAGTAGTCCGACTTCAGGAGGCTATGAAAATTTCGACCTTCGTACTGTATCTAGTCCTAGAGGAGGGCGAATAAGATAATTAATTTTTTTTCGATTTATTCAATTTTAAGGAAGTTGTGAAAATTCTGAGCTTTGTACTGTGTCTAGTCCGAGAGGGAGGGGGGGGGGGAATAGGAAAATTAAAATTTCTTTCAATTTATCCAATTTTAACTTAGATTGATAATTTGACTATGTGTTCTAAGTCATTCACCTAGCCTCGATTTTGCACTCATGTCTCTAATTTGCATTTAATGAAAACACACTTAGAATTTAAACATTCATTTAACCATGTCTAGTCCTAGAGGGGAGGGGGGAATAGGAAAATTAAAATTTCTTTCGATTTATCCAATTTTAACTTAGATTGATAATTTGACTATGTGTTCTAAGTCATTCACCTAGCCTCGATTTTGTACTCATGTTTCTAATTTGCATTTAATGAAAATACACTTAGAATTTAAACATTCATTTAACCATGTCATTCAATGGCACATTTATATATGATTTACCCATTTAGCATTCTTGGCATCTCATGACATTCAAATATTCAAGTGTAAATTGCGGAATTATGAAAATAAACACGAGACATAAGACATCTAATGGATCGATAATATGCCTACATCCATTCTTACAGCTTATCTTTAGTTTGCAATGCAATTGAGGTTTACTTAGAATCTAAACATTCGTGGCATGTCATATATAGCATAATAACCATTCATGGCATGCATTCATATAAAGTGTTTGGGTATGGTCTAGGTGATCTTATTACCTTTTAGGCTTTGTACACACACATTGGAACTTTTTGTTGAGGCACGTGAGGTTGAGCAGCTTTGCCGGAGTCTTCATATGCCTTCAAATACAAAAAAATCCGACACTCAACATTAGTTTCGGGATTGATAAAATATGGAACTAACAATCTCCTCCTTTGTCGATTACGAGACAAAATCCTAAGCTAGACCAAATAGATTGGGAAATATACTCAGAATGACCAACACAACTTATATCCGATTAGAATCTTATAAAAATGTTTAAATATAAAAAACTTAAGATTCTAACTGCTTCGCTCCCCTTAAGTACTGCTCATTCTAAATGATTTACCTATAGAAGTCAATTTGAACAATACATACAGGTTGAAACTACATTTTCTCCCTTTTTATCAGTATTTGACAAAGAGCGTAATCAACCCAATGTTAATACAATATATATATATATATATATATATATATATATATATATATATATATATATATATATATATATATATAACAATAAGCATAGGGGAAAAATAATAGGCATGCAAACAATAAATGTAACTATCAGAGCAAAATGCAGGCGGAAACAAACCATAAACATGCCAAAAATAATATAACTATAAAGCATAGGCATAACATGATAAACAACACATAAAGATATTACTCAATGATTCATGATCATAACAAAAAAATATGCCAATGAATGCTCAAATACACATGTGATAGTTGTAAAAAAATTAACTATAGAGAACACCTGTATGAAAAGTAAATGCCAAAATGATTTTACTATTGAAACATTGGCATAATATGTTACTAAGCTAGTAAAGATATACAAACAATTATCATAATAGTTACAACATGATAATCATGTGAGGAATTAAGTTCTAAAAGTAGAGATACTTCACACGAGGTAGCTAAACAACACACGAATTAACCATGAGACCATGTTTGGCCATTATGCTCACCAAATGATTTAAATATGAGAACTTTAGCGCCCCACCAAACGCTAACACAAATCCCAATACTGCCTCGAGGCACTAGGTGGCGCCTCGAAATTTCGGCATGGTCTCCTCTGTTTATGTTAGCGTTTCACGGAACTCAAACCTGATAAACAATACCAAACAATCTTGTATAATGCAACGAATCCACAATAACTAATGAACGAAAGACAATAGATTTTATAAACAACAAAATAAGAAAGATCAGAGTTGCGCAAAAAGTTATAAAGTTATACAGGATTACAAAGTCTATCCTCACTCTAACATAGACCTAGCACTCGGTCCCAAAATCCTATGTACACTTCCTAGGATGAACAGACTCCTAGTAGAAGTAGTCGTGTTGCTCACCGGGCAACGGACTCTGGTCGTCGATCTGACCGACCAGGCTTTCCTCGGCTAATAGCTCAGCACCCGCTGCGCCCACTGAAGGCTCTGCAACTAAAAAAAAAATGGAAGGAAAGGGTGAGTAACAATGGTTACCCAGTAGGTCCACAAACAATTCCTACTAATAACCTCCCCTAACGTGATCGAATAATCATACTGCGTTATTTCAAAACATGCAGGTTTTACAATAGAAACTACGATTTAACTGGTACATATAGCCAGGGATGAGCAACTAAACAATTTAAGAGTAACACATAGCATCAATCATCCATACTCGTTATACAATTCCATTTTATGCAAATATAGTTGGCAACATTAAAATAATAAACATGCTTTTCAGTCTATAGTTAGAAATATAACAGCAGATACATAATACAAGTGGTGGAGTAATGGAATTTGAGCGTTGGGATTCACGACTGGATCGCTCCTAGTCAGGACATGATGTTACAACATAAATCTGGTTTTTAGTTCCTGATTTTGTGGCCGGTCGCTGCACTTACCACACGGGTGACCATTTATCCGGCTCAGGCTGGCCATTTGACGTGATCGTAAGCAATGGGTCTCTTTTCGATGTGTCAGAACGTTCGACTACTACTAGATTGTTAGTGATCACTGACCAATCATCTTCGTCTATGCCTATCAGGCGTGCATGTGATTCCCAAATGACACTCCACTCGTATACGACCACCTTTACAATACACGTTCACTGGTAAAGATAAGTAAGGAATGAACCCGGATTCCAGTTGTGACTCCACTCTCATACGCGTCCCATACCACGTATGAGTTTGGTGGTCCCTACTGTACATCCCAGGATAGTGCACCCCTCCGGATGATGTGACACACTATCCCTTCAGGCATTCACAAACCCTTTAACAGCTCACAAAATAGTTACGCATATATATAGTTTTTCATTTAAAACAAAAGAGAAATTAACAGAATAGGGTTGAGAATGGATATCCAGTTCCTACCATGCAACTGTGGCCACCCGGCCTAAAATAAACAACAGTACTCAACCCACGCGCTAACATAATCGGAAATAAACATGCAACCCTTTCATTAATAACCTGGATATCATTTCACCAACTTACACACAACATACAATGTAAAATGTAGACATCACCCCTCGGGTGTGATTCTGACATTTTACCGTTCATTCCCTTTTTCCATTCTCTCGACATTCTCACTTTTCATCTTTTCACATCGACCATCCATTTTCAATATTTCAAAGTCATTCTTTTGGTCTTTCCATTAAAAACCATCAAAATTTATAAAAATAAAGTCCCAGCGATGCTCGGGACCAAGACTGTTAAAAATAGAGAAAGCTGGTGAAAATTTGGCTAAGTGTCAGAAACCCAACTTTTCAAAGTTTTCGAAATTGAAAACGGGTTTTTCGAAATGAAAGTCTCGATCATGAGATTCGACACCATATAGTTTTTGTAATCTAATTCAAAGAAACGCGAAAGTTATTTCATTTTGAAAACTTGCCGAAAACGTCGAAAATTACGTTTTGTTCTTTAAACCAAAATTCAGATTTTGATCCTTTGAGATTTGGATCTTAAAACCATTCCCATTGTTCCGAAATGGGGGGTAAAACCTTAATTTCATTAAAGAACTTAAAGTAAATGGAAAGTAAAAATTAAAGAGGACATTTATGGAAAGTAAAAATTAAAGAGGACATTTATGGAAAGTAAAAATTAAAGAGGACATTTACTTAAATGTTTTTAATGAAATAAAGGGTGACAAATAGTGTATAAGGTGTGAGGAGGTCAAGCCAAGAGTCAGAACACTGTTCTGATCAAAACTGTGTCTGTCGGTGGCAGAACCAGGATTCTGTCGGTGGAACCGACAGATTGGTCATCGGCAGATGTCGGTGGGACCGACGGTCCTGCCGCCAGAACAAAATTTTCTCACGTTATTTGGTTTCGTTGGTGGCAGAAACCTCATTTTGTCGGTGGGACCGACAGGATGCCTTCGGTAGGTGCCGGTGGCACCGACCCTTCCCACCTACAGCCTGAACCTCACTAGCGATTTTTTTTGGGTTTTTCGATCCCTTTCTCGATTTCTTCTTCCACTCTTCGAACCATTCGACCCACCCATGATTTTGTTATCAAAATTCGATAAAACATAAACAAAACACCTACTTCTATCATGAATTTGAAATCAAACAACAACTGTCTATGATTCAAAAGCAAACAATAAGTTTTGTTAAAATAACCTAAATGCACATTTTGAGAAATCTAAAGTTATCAATAGGAAATTAAAGTCCCCTACTTGTTTGTGGAGGCCGAAAGCAATGAACTCGTATAAGGATCAAAGTTGGTGGTGAAGGAGTTGGTGTTGAGTTGAGTTTGATGCAAAGTGAGCTAGGGTTTGCAATCCCCTTTGACGACGGCACTCCTTTGCTTCTACAATGAATGGTGGGCATAACTCTCACTTAATGGAACCCTCGATGAAGATGTGTTAGGATTCACTCGAACCACACGGCTGGGTTTTGATGGAGGATGGGGAAAACAAATGAGAATGGGTTAACAAGGAGGGTGAGGTTGTAGCTATCGTTGTAGCCGACAACTTTGTCTTCTTCGTCGAAGTTCAACGGTTATTCATTCTTAACGGATCTTGAGGAGAAGAGAGGAGAACCCTAGGTTTTTGGGAAAATCTGAGCTTGGATGCTTTGGAGAAGAAAGAAAGTGATTTAAAAGAAAATAAATTTTCCTTTATAACAAGGGCGAGGGCATACTTGTAATTTCCTTATTATTTCTAGTTTCGACCGTAACTTGACTATCCGGACTCGAAAAATGACAAACGAGTATTCCATTTTGAATAATTTTTCGCTACGAATCTAATGGAAATGTCGAATTTTCCTGATTCTCCCTCTAACGAAAATCTTCTGTATGGGTCCCACTCGACGTGAAATTCGAGGATTTGTTAACTTTTTCACCCGAACTTGATTTCAAACTTGCTTATAGGCTAAAGTATATATTTCGATCGTTTTGAAACTAATGGCGAAGTCGATCTTCAATAAAAACGAACATAGCATAATCCGGGTACTTGACTCTAAGTTTCCTTTCTAAAATATTCTTCAAATAAATACTATCTGATTTCATCGAGATACGAGTTAAAAATACGGGGTGTTACAAGAACTAAATATAAAATAATCAAGTTTGGGAGCTCAAGGGGCAAACAAAACACTTGAGGGAAGAAAAAAAAATATTATTTTTTGTTCATTGTCATGTTGTTGCCAACGCCACCGGTTGGAGCCAAATTTGGCCAAATTTCTTTTTTTTGATATTTTTTTTGTTGTTTTTCATGATTTTAACATCCAAAAAACATTATTTTCTTGCTTCAACTCTCTCTCAAGAATTTATGAAAAATATTTTAAGATTATATCAATTTACAAAAATTTTGAGAATCTAAGAGAGAAAACATGCGTAAAAAATAAGTTGAAAATTTGAGTGAACTTTACGATGGAACTTAGATGGGTTCTATGAGCCCAAATATACCAATAAAATCAAGGTTCATGGTTGCTTAAGTTTGGGCGAAGTTGGCCACAAAGGCCAAAAGTGACATGAAAAATTTCCTTATTGGAAATGTTTCATTAAAAGAGCTCATAACCTCAAGTTTGACTATATAAATATCGAATGAATCTTATTACTCAAAATATTTGCCTATTTTGGATCAAATTTGCTGGACCAATGGAGTTTCGTGGTGCACAAGAGCATCCCATTGATTTGTAAAGGGGAGCAAAGAGGCTTTAAATTCCTCAAATATACCAATAAAAATAATAATGATTTTCATGCAAGATGTAAAAATTTGGTGCAAAATCCGAAAGTCAAAAATTGTCCAACGTGTATACGTTTATTTGGGCAATTGTTGACGAAAAGCAGTGAGGCTCCATCATCCATAAGTGGACTTATTTTAAGAATAGTGTGAGGATACAAGTATCCAAATTTACTAATAAATAACATGTTCTTGAAATAAGATGGATTTCTAGATGACGTGATCACATTAACTCCAACATCGTGAAAATTTTTTAAAAGAATAAAAATTCACGGAAATGAGGTCTAAACCTCAGATTTTACTAAAAAGCAAAAGGTAATGAATTAAAAACTCAAATTTAGGGCTCGATTGATTCTGCTTCAAAACACGGATTTTTCAATGTTTGCGGTGGAAAACTGAGTTTTGCAACTGAATCAAGTGGATCCGAATATTTACGTTAAAAATCTGAGTTACCGAATTGTGTTTATAAACACAAATGTGAAAAGCGTAATTTTACCGCTTTTTAAATCGTGTTTGCAGGAGACGCAAATTACCGAAAAACGTCTCATGTGAAAAGACGTTATTGCCCTTGGTTGTTTTAACTCATTTCTCTTCTTCTCTCAATCGACAGAAACGCACATGGTCTTCGTTTTCGACAAAATCACACACAGTCTCTCGCTCTCTCTCTCTCTTTCTCTCTCTATTCTCATCAGCAAGCAACTGTGCTTGTAGATCAGCAGCCTTATAGATTATCGTTCTCGAATCTCGACAAAACTACACAAAGCTCTATCATCTTTCTCGACAGAACCGCATGGCTTGAGCCTATCTCGACTTCATCTACAACCTCAAGGCGATTGTGCAGGTATTATCTCTCTCTCTCTCTACCATATAAACCCTCGATTTATAGAAATCCTCGATGTGCAAACCAGACATTCGTTTTATGTAAAAATGTTTTACCTTTTGATTTATGATCGACGGAAAGGCAAACCTGACCTTCGTTGATTTCTAATCGCTGGCAAGGCAACCCAGACTTTCATTGTAGAAACCCTCGATTTGTATATAAAAATGAATGATTGTTCATTTTAAAAATCAAGGGTTTTGGTTGATTATATATTTATAAGTCGATTCAAAAGATAATGGAGTTATAGATTATAATTTTTTTTATTATTATAAATTGTATCGAATGTTATTGGATATTTAATAATTTATATATATATATATATATTTTATAAATTGAATATAATGTTATTGGATATTCGATAATCAAATTTATAAGGGGAGTTATTGATCTCCAACTCAACTCACCAAGATCTGAAACCCCAAATGAACAATAGATTCATATATTATTAGGTTTTAGTCCCCTCAATTTCAAGAGATAAATATATTCATATATTTTTTAGGGTTTTATAATGGATAAAAAAATCCTTTTTGATGCCCCAAAGAAAATGCTCCTCAAATATCCAAAGAAATAATGCATGTATTATTTTTGGTAGTTGGCCATTATGTGAGATGGTTCCATCTTCTCATTTAATTTACTTATGGTGTTACCTTGTACAGCATGCTAGGAATGAGAACTGCGAAACTATGAACTTTTATTGTATTTCTTTTGATGGGTATAAGAAATTTTTTTTATAAGACTTCCATTTATATTTATTCCGCTAAAATATTGGAGCTAATAACGTTGTCTTATAAGGAAAGTAAGTATGGCAACTATTGTATAGAAGACGATGATTTACATGTTGTAGTCTTGTATCTTTTTTTTGGGGTGAAACGTGTGCTAAGTGCAATTCTTGGGGATAGTAAAGGTGAACTCAATTTATATGTCCTATGTTGAATTTAAAGAATTTACAGCCGAACCTCACGGGCTACTTTGTTTCATACATTAGTGAAATTTACTCTTTAGGATAGATATTTTTATTAGTTTAACTTGATTATAGATTCAGATATAAAAATAACAGCCTTGCTAAAGACATCTAAGGGTATTTGAAAACCAATGGTGCATCTCAAATATTCACTTAAACGTAGAGGTGTATGTCTATCTAAATTACTTTCCTTTTTAAAGTAATTCCTTTAGGATTTTTTTATATAAAATAACCAAAACTCCGATTTCTTTGCATTGAAAATATTTCCTCTTGCTTAGTATTGAAATAAATTTTCGCTTGTTTTCATGGGTTTAGGATTGATTTTTATGGCATTTGGGAAAAGAAGACTTGAAAAATTCAAATGGATTCAAGAGATAAATAGATTCATCCAAGAAACTAGAAAATTCAAATAGATTTAAGTATCTAGTTCAATATTTTTTTATTGTCAAGAGAAATATGAGATTATAATATCATTGTTGTGTTTTGGTAATCCGATCCAACCTTGGATTTGTTTTTATAATTTCTTGATAGATTTTTATTTAACTAAAATTATGCTGCCGAAATTTCTATATATATTTTGAAGTTTTCTACTGTTGAGCATGGATGGGTTAGAGACTTCTTATTATTATTATTTTTAATGGAGTTTTTTTACCAGAAATCTTGTATTTATATTGTAAGTTTTCATAGATTTGTTTCTGGAGCCCTTATTACATCAAATTATGATGTAAAAACGTAGGTTTCTACTATAAGTTCAATGCATCATTGTTCTTCTTAATTGAACAATATGGGCTTTATGTGGATACTAGAGTGTGGGACTTGTATCGTTTCTACCTTTGGAAATTTGTATGTTTTAGATTCTTGTAGAGATGTTTGATAATGTTCGATAGTGCTTAGTAAAAGGAAACTCTTAGAGAATGGAAAAAAATAGAGATGCAGTTCATAGTCAAACATCTACTACTACCAATCCCACTAATGTTAAGAAAGGCAATATTCAAGAGTCGATCGAACTCTTAGACGAACTATCAGATTTAACTCCCAAGAGTGCTCTTTATCGTTTTGCGTTGAAGATGTTTAGTAAGAACGAACATTTCAGATAGATTTTTTGTGCGTTATAATCAGCAGAGGTTCGTCTTGGGTGGCTGAAGGACGAGATGTCTGATTTTATGACTGGGAAAAATATTTAGACATGTTTATATATTACTTTAATATTTATGTGGGTTTTATGATGCACCTATAGGGTGCAATATACATTGGTTACTTTTTGCAATATTATGGTGTAATATACTCTGAAGTTTGGATTATTTATTTTCTATTTGATAGATATCTGATTTTCTGTTGGATGTATATTATATTTTCTATTAGATAGATATTTTATTTATTGTTGGATGGATATTGTGATTAATATTTTCTGTTATATGGATATATAAGACTAATATGGATTTATAAACAGGTCATATGGATTCAGATGTTGATAACATGATTACTATCGATTCAGATGATACGACTGATACCATCGATTCAAATGGTGATACCACCAATACTGTCGAGTTAAGTGTTTTAAGTATGATCACTACAGGAACCGGCTTAGGTTCCTTATTTTATTGCGATAATTTCTTATATAGGGAGCCACATAGTAATAGTTTGTTAAAAGGGATTGACTTTGTGTGAAAAACACTAGATGATAATCGTGAGACGTGTTATGTACTATTTATAATGGAATGATACGTATTTCTGAATCTGTGTAGTATTTTGAAAGATCAAGGTCTACTGAAGATGAGACGCTACGTTATTATTCAAGAACAACTAGCGATGTTCTTATTGATAATATGACATAATCAAGGTCATAGATTAATTACAAATTATTTCGATCACTCACCTCAAACGGTTAGCAAGTATTTCAACAAAGTTCTTATGGCTATTGTGAACTTGTCAATGTCCTTAATTGTACCACCTGACCTCAATGAAGTCTCTTCGCACATCCGTAACAATCCTCATTTTTAGTCATATTTTAAGGTAATTATATATATATATATATTTGAAAAATATTTATTTTATTAATGTTTCTATATTAATATGCCTTAAAAATATGTAGGATTGTATTGGAGCGATAGACGGATACATGTTAGTGTATTTGTACCAATTGCAGAATAAATACGATATTGAGGACATAAGGGATTCACACAAAATGTAATGGAAACATTTTTGTTTGACATGTTATTCACTCATGTGGTGATTGGTTGGGAAGGGTCGGCTAATGATTCACGTGTCTTCCTTGAGATAGTGAATACTCCCAATTTAAAATTTTCATATCCTCCACCAGGTATATATTTAAAAACTTGTCAATTATATCTGTTTATATTCAATACTAGAAATTAATTTTTTTTTGGATAATAGGTAAATACTATTTGGTAGATACTGGGTATCTACTCATGGATAGTTATCTCGCGTCTTATCGAGGTGTTCGATACCATCTACAAGACTATAGGAGATCACGGGCAAATGGTCGAAATGAGCTATTCAATCATTTACATTCATCACTTCGAAATCTGAATGAATGAACCTTTGGGGTTTTGAAAGTAAAATGGCCAATCTTGAAGTTGATGCGTTCATATAATTTGGACAAACAACGTAACATTGTTGTTGCTTGCATGGCATTACACAATTTTATCAGAAAATAAATGATTGTCAAGGAAGAATTTATTTTATTCAAGGAAGAATGATCTACGGGAGTGGAAAAAGAGGGTATCACTAATCAAGAGTATCTTGTTCCCCCATTAGTAGGTCGTCAGAGTCAACAAACTATAAAAATACATAGGGATTCAATAGCTGATGTCATTTTTAATGGCAATCATTGATACATTTTCATATTTTGTTTTTTTACTTTGTATTGTAATTATAAATACTATTACTCGATGTTGGATAAAGATTATACTATTTTTAAGTATATTTCAAAGATTTTATGTTTATTTATTTATGTTCGTTGTGTATGATGAATAACATTGATGACAAACTATACGTATCCACCATGTTGTTCATGTGGTCAAGTGATGACATTAGTCACAGCTAAAACAAAAGAAAATTATGGGAGGATGTTTTATAGGTGTCCATCTTGACAGATAATATGACATTGATATTAATGTTGGGTACTTATTTATATTTGATGACATTGATATTAATTCATATGTTATTTTACTTTATAGAGACATGTAGGATCTTTTGTGGTAGATGAAGTCGATATTATTAATGATAATGTTCCTCAAGATAAAGTAATGTAATACCCTGGATTTTTAACTCGTATCTCGAAAAAGTCACAGGGTGATATTTTGAGAAAAATGCCGAAGAAAGAAATTAAAGTAAAACACTCGAATATTATTTTGTTTATTTTAACAAAAACCGACTCTGCCATTAGATTTAAAGAGGTCAAAATATATACTTTAACATGTAAGCAAGTTCGAATTCGAGTTCGGATGAAAAAGTTATAAAATCCTCAAATTTCGCGTTAAGTGGGACCCAAAATAGTGAAATTTTGCTAGAGCGAGAATCAGGAAAAATCGACATCATCGTTAGGTCCGCAACGAAAAATCATTCGAAATGGAATACTCACATGTTATTTTTTGAGTTCAAGTGGTCAGGATTTAGTCGAAAATAGAAATAAGTAGAAAAATACAAAAATGCCCTCCAACTTTTGTTATAAATAGAAATAACTCATTTCTTTTATTCACTTTCTACTCTCCAACTCACAAAGGCCAGCCCATTTTTCAAACTTAGGGTTTCAACCCTTCCCATCAAAATCTATCGCAAGCGAATCCGAGTTGAACCTCGACGAAGAAGGCAAAGTCGTCGGCGTTGTCGAGCTCCACGTTCTTACCCTATCCAACCTCCATTTCCTTTCCTTTCTCTTAGGCTCCCACTAAAAATCAGTAATAGGGGTTTTGATTTTAATCACTTGGAGTTCCACCTAGTTTGAAGAAGAGTAAATCATCGTTGTTGAGGGAGGAGGGCCACCTCCATCGAGGGTTTCGTAACCAAACTGATTCGTTTGACATTCAAGTTCTACCAAATTCGATGTTCCGGACCGCCACTCCTTTATTTCCAAGCTAGCTTATCGTGTCCAACAACCACAAGAGTAAGGGACTCTCGATTCTTGTTAACAACTGTAGATTTCAGAAAAATTACATTTAGGAATCTTTCGAAACTTGTGTATGTTTTAAATTTATAAAATATTGCTTAAATTATTTCAAATTCATGCTAGAAATCGTTATGTTTGAT
>NW_028237054.1:0-45020 GCF_017979445.1 Akebia trifoliata
CCTTATCACTCAATTGAGGAGCTGAAAAGGAAAGGAAGCTTTTTAAACACAATATTCTCTACCAAGTTTGGAGTCCACTCCTATCCCACGATCACCTAGTTTACTATTCTGAGTCACACACTAGCCTCGATAGGCTAAAATGTTAAAAAAAAAATTACTCTTAAAAGTAAATAATAAAATCCATCACCATGTCACAAAAAGAATCAGACTAATACATTAAATTGAGTTTGGACACATACATTTATACCATTCCCTTTCCTATGAATTGAAGAACAAGGAATGAACTTGCATTTCTTCGGAAACTCCAAATAATTGTATTTTGTTCCATTATAAATAGTAAAACCCATCTCAATAGGTCACATAAAGAATCAAACGGATACTGTAAATGAGTTTGAACAGATATATTTTATATCAACTTACATTTCTTTAAGAGCTGTGATCAACATTTTTTCACACTTTCCGAGCAAGGGTTCTCTGCTTCGTAGCATGTTGGACTATTTTTTCCTCCACCGGAAGACCTTTCCGGCGCCTCACAGCATCAATAAGCTTCCTTGCTGTATTTGGTAGAACATTAGAACCATCCCCAAACTCTTCAATCTCCTCTTCGGTTTTGGGTGCAAAGAAAGGATCCTCCGCATGTTCTTCCCAATGACTAAATACAAGTAGGGCATTAGAAGCTCCAGATGTCCATCTTCTAAGTTCATCCGCAAACCCAAAGCTTTCGGCAACCGGTAGATAAGCATGCACAGTGAACAATGGGGACCCCTCTTGCATCTCTTCCTTCAATACCCGAGCCCGCCTCCTAGAAAGAACAGCATACATGGGTCCCAAATATTCAGTTGGAGTGTTCAACTCACAAAAGTACATGGCTTCCACAATTCGAGGTTTCTTTTGAAGCATGGCCGCCCTACATGCTTCCTTTACAACCGTCATAATCTGTCCAGTAAAGACGCCATATTGATCTGTTTGTTGGCTATAATAAGGATCAGACTCATCAGATCGGTCTCCTAATGGATTAATATAAACTTCAACAAGAAATGCCAAACCCCACATAGGTTCATCACACAATGGTCCAGCTGCTGTAGCTAGTTGGAACCCTGATACAACACTGCTCTCAAGACTCTTTGCCGCCTCCACATTTCGAGAGCTGGTTGTTGTTAAAGATTCCTCAGGAATCATGTCTTTGACTCTTGTCCTGACATCCACAAACCCCAACCTTTCAGATACATGAGCGGAACCTCGTATAAGAATAGAGCAATCACCACTCCCTTGTTTGAAATCCGGAACAAAGAGGATGTTAGGACCAACATGCCTGGGCCCAAGTGCCCAGATCCTCTTGAGAAATTGTAACCACAAACATCTATATTTCTCAGCTCTATCTTTATCAATTTCTTTACTACTAGACTCAATTTCTCTCTCTATAGCATCCAACATGTGTTTTTTAAGTGCATCAATTGGGTTTTTGTCATTTACTCTGTGTGTATCATCCAAGCTTTTGTTTCTTTGTCCTGGTTTGGCTTCTATAATGTCCCCAAGTAGATCAGAACTTTCATCAAGGACCTTTGTAAAAGCAGGGGGAAGCTTCAAGACTTGCACTCGGACAATACATCTTCCATTGGCAGTTGTCCTCTCAACACAATCCGAGGTCCCCATCAACACTTTCAGATTCTCTGCTGGATTGAATCCATCCCCTTCAATGGTCTCTTTATAAGAGACAAGAGGCGGTGAGACTTCCAACCTTACCTTTGCAAATCTCTCTTTCAAATCCTTTATGCATCTCTCAAGATGAACCTCTCCAGCAGCTGCCAACACCTGTTCCCCTCTCGCAGAAACTGTAACCTCAACAAAAGGGTCTGCGCGATTCAAAAGCCTCAATCCTCTCAATAGAGAACCCATATCACTCGGATCAGATGGTTCAATTGCTACCCTTAGAGTAGGTGCAACTTGGAACACCATACTTGAGAAAGGCCAACAATTTCTTGTCGATGACAATGTTGCACTCTTCAAGATATGCTGTCCCAGGCCTCGTATTGCCACCACATTTCCTGCCTTGACAGACCCAACTGGTTTCAAACCTTGCCCCATCATCATGTATAAGGACTGCAATTCAGCTTCTTGAACATGTTTATTATACATCGTTTCTTCTCCTTTCAATGGATCATATAAGGCCGAAAGCACGTAGATTCTTTGCCCTGAATAAACAACCCCACTGAAAATCCTTGCAAATGCAAGGAAGCACTCATCTGATTCGCCAACTTCCTCCAATGAATTGTTCACAGCTTCCCCATTGGGGCCTCTCGAGGGAAGCATTTTCAATGGAACAGCAAACATCTTAGATACGAAAGCAACACATGGTGCTTCAGGGCTAGAATTACAAGCTTCAACAGATTGCCACACATGCTTAATCTCCGCAAGCACATCCAAGTTAGTCTCATCATCTAAAACCTCTCTTTTTGGAAGCAATCGCGAGATTCGAATAGACTGAGCCCCAATTGGGTCAGGCATACAATGAACCACCATTGATAAGATTGTATCTGACAAAGGAAGCCAACGACACATGACAGCTTGAAGCACAACTTTAGGATCCTTGTTCTGAAGATCACGAGAAGGTACAGATAAATTAAATGATTTAATAACTTTCTCAAGCACCCCTTTATTATCCCCATCAGATTCAAGAGCTTTCTGATAAACCTGCCATAGTGGCTCAAGCACAAACTGCACGAACATGGGTCGGGCTGCCGCTTTACTCCCACCACTGATTGCTTTCTTTCCCACAATCATCTTAGTCTTCGAGTTAAAATATCGAGGACCCCATAAAGCCTTCTGCAACGTGGCTACACTCGCCCCGAGTTTCAAAGCATAGAAATTGGCAAAATCATTAATACGAAAACCCCAACCATCTAAAGCACAAACAAAAGCCACATTTCCCTTCTGGGGTTGAAAAGTATCTTCTTCGTTATCATCCTCCACAAACTCATAATTCTCATCACCCATCTCAGTTACAGGTCCTGCAAGTAATGAATCAACATCGGTTAAATATTTCTCCGACTTGTATCCACTAATAATCCCATTAACCTCGTGAACGATCCTTTGAAGTCTGTTATAAGCTTCCATTGGACTAAGTTTCAGTTCGGAGATCAAACGATCGATCTTGTTGAGAACCAAACAAGGTGTGAGTTTCTCTATCCACGCTTGACGAAGGACAGCATGTGTCTGTATATGGACCCCTTCGACAGCATCAACCAAGATTAAGGCTCCGTCACTAAGGCGAGCAGCGGTTGAGACCTCGCTGCAGAAGTCCATATGACCGGGAGAATCTATGAGATTAATAGAGTAGTTATTGTATTTGAGAGAAATTGAAGAACTCTTCATTGTTATGGCTCGTCTTTGTTCTTCGTCGAGGTAATCCATGAACCTTAAACGGCCTGCTTGCTTCGGGTGGAGTAAACCACCAGCAGAGCCTGCAATTAGATGATCTGCAAGTGTAGTTTTCCCATGATCGACATGGGCAAGTATGCAAATGTTTCGGATTTTCGAACAATCAAAATCCTCCATCAAAATTAAACCTTTCGAACAAAACTTGAAAATAAAAATAAAAATTTGCTTAATTTCAACCGAAATCTTGCTCAACAACAAATTTAATCAATAAAAATTTGATTTTGGGATTTAAAATCCCACAAACTCCACAGAAGATTTAAAACAAATTCAATATGTGAGATTACCGGTTTTAGGGTTTGAAGTTTGAAAAGGATGGCTCTGTTGGCTCTTCTTTTATTTTCTAGGACTTAGTGGAAAAACAAAACCCTAGGCCTGTTGAGGATTTTAGTTTACTTTTTTGAGATTTCAGACCACTAGGGCTATTAAGACATACATATAGTCATGTACCCCCTCTTCGTTTTGCTGAATATTTGAGATGCCCCTCTGTTTTCAAACTCGTAACATACCCTTTGACTGTTAGAGACTAAAATCAGCTTCAATATCTTGCCAAAAACCCTTGAGATTATTGAACTTTGGGATTTAGTGACCTTTCTCCACATAATTTGGGCATCTTGTTCTCAAAAAACAAGTTGCAGTGTGCCCTTGACCATTGATGTTTCAAGAAAATTCAATATAAACTTTCCATGAGATAAATCAGAAGGTGGTGTGTTTGTATGTATCAAAAGGGCTTATTTGTAATCTAAAATATTAATTAAAAGATTTTTTTATTATTACTTAGTAAAAATGATATTTTATCATTTTGAAAAAGTAAGTGATGTGATGTGATTATCGATGCCCGGGGAATTACAATTTTATTGGGCTTTTAAAAAAGAATTCACCCTAATTATATTCATTTTAAATATAAAAGTGAGGGTATATATGGTCACTCAAATTTTGGGTTTTTTCCATTATCTCGAGAATCACAACCTTCATGATGATGCTCCCTTGCTCTTGTGAATTCTCCTTTAATGTATAGAATTTGTGTACCTTTGATTTGCATGATTATGCTATTTTTATAGGGAATGAGATAGAATGCCCTTTTTAGATGTTTCTTAATCCAACTTTATCATTAATACAAAAGTTTCATGTCTTATATCAAGTACTCTTTGGACAGGTTTACCATATAAAATGACATTTTGTGGATATATGCAATTAACTGATTACTCTATTCACCTAAAATTAATTGGTCAATTTTTAATCTACCATCATTTCGAATTGAGCCTCCTTTTGATAATTGAAAATTTTATTTTAGGGGTGCACATTGGATTGGGTAAATCCGAGATCCAAACCAATCCGAAGCTTTTGGATTGGATTGGTTTGGATTAAACACACACACGGTTCGGGTACGGATCGAAGAAAAAAAATCCGATTAATTTGGTTCGGTTCCGGATTAGGATATAATAAAACCGAACCAATTATATATATATATGGGTCCCATTCGGCACCCTAAGTTTTACCACACACTTTAACAAACACGTTTTGTCCTATATGGGTTAAAAGTTTCGGAATGGGCTGATTTTTGGTGAGGATGATCTCTATGATGAGGAGATCATCCTCACCAAAAATCAGCTCATTCCAAAACTTCTAACCCCATCAAAAATGATTTACAAAAAATGGACGATCCATGATTTTTCAACTTGTAAACATGGGGCTAAACATTTCGGAATGGGCTGATTTTTGGGGAGGATGATCTTCTAATCATAGAGATCATCCTCACCAAAAATCAGCCCATTCCAAAACTTCTAACCCATGTAGGACAAAAAACGTTTGTTAAAGTGTGTGGTAAAACTTAGGGTGCTGAACATTTCCCTATATATATATATATGTATAATTATTTAAAAAATAAAATTTTCAGATTTTTATTTATTTCTTCTTCTTCCTTTTAATTTTTTTATTATCCCAAAGTCCACATTTAAAAAAGTCCTACTTATTTTTAAGGTTTGAAGATTGGAAGAGATAGAATGCTTGGATTGACGAAAAAGGTATCTATCTTCAATAAGTATGAAAATCGAGAACCGATCCGAACCAAGATTGGATTGGATTGGTTCGGTTCTATAGGGTAATTGGATTGGTTCGATTTCAAATTTGTAGAACCGATCATGTTTGGTTCGGTTCCAATTTTGCCAAAATCCGAACCATGTGCACCCCTATTTTATTTTATTTAGAACAAAGGTATTAATTTAATTTAACAAAAACATGTCTAATGGTCGGAAGTCCTCGTGTTGCCCTCCTCCCACTTACCAACAATGCCACTACTAGTTAGCTTAGTGAGTAAAGTCTTTGGTTGATGATATGATAGATTTGGTACAATCGAGTTAGTACAAAGTAACCAATTTCATTAAAAACAAGTTTACCGTTTAAAAAAATAAAAACCTAAGAAATATTTTAAAATAAACATACTTTTATTAAAATATAAAACTATATATATAGATATAAATATTTTAAAAACATTTTATCTTTTTTTTACACCATACTATAATTTTCTAAGATATTTTATAAGACATTTAATTTAATTAAAGAAATCATTGTTGGTATCAATTCTCATTCGACAAACTACAAGTTGGATTTTTTCATCCAAAAATGTTTATTTATTTTATCATATACTCGTCTTTTTTTCTTTATTAAAAAAATATGCCCATCTTGATGACTATCTATTGTATATAAAGTACTTGTAACCTTCGGCTAGGTATGATTCCAAGGTTCTCATTAACATAACCCAAACCAAGGTATTATTTAAGTTCTAATTTTAGGCATGTGAAACCAAACCAAATCAACAAAATTGACCTATTCCTTCTAATTTGTAGTTCGATTAATGACTTTTACTTGTTAGATTTAATATTTTTTACTCATAAATTTAATCATTTTATTTTTATATCGAGTTTTCTTCAAAATCGTAGAGATATTTCAAATATCATAAGGCTAATGAGCTAATTAAATATATGGCAGACATTTCTAGAAAGAGATTATCAAAAGATTATTATTTTTTTTTATGGAAACAATATACTTGTGCTTTTAGACATGACATGTCGAGCTATAAACACATTTTATAGCTTTTTTATAGAATAAGAACACATCAAACTCGTTTTCCAAGTTTTGAATTTGAGGTGCATATTGGTTGGCTGCAACTTTGACTCAATTCACATTTCATACTTTTTCTCTACCTTCTCTGTGTGTGTGAGTAGAAGAGAGCTGTGCGTGTGTGTTTGAGTTTCTATCGATAGCGAAGAGAAGAAGAGAGAGATATCTGTGCGAGAGAGAGAGAGATTGTGTGTGTGTGTGCTGTGTGTGTGAGAGAGAGAGGGTTCCGTCACAGAGAAGAAAAGAAAAGAAGATCGGGGGTATTAACGTCTTTTTGCTTAAATCATTTTTTCGATGTTTGCTTCTCCTGCAACAAAAGAAAAAGTGGGTTGCAAGAGCTTCTCATATTTGCGTTCAAAATGTAATTTTTTAACGTAGCTTCTCTAATCAAACAGTGATTTACAATGAAAACGCAGATTTTAAACGCAAACGCTATTACACATTTCTGCACAACATCTTGGTAATACTTAAAGCATTGATGTCACATGGATAGTACTACCCCAGTTTCATGCAGCCACGGTCGACCGAGAAGTAAATGATATGAAGTTTTACAATCAATCACGTGGAAGAACGTTGTTGATTCCAAATCTACGATAGAGAGCTTGACTCTTATCATGTCGATGGCTCTCTGGCCACCCAAGTTGAAATCTTGGATCATCAACTTACTACGAGCAAGTTGATCCGACGAGATCCCAACTTGTTTCATGGTACGAATTGGCATGATGTTAATCACAGAACCAGAATCCAGGAGGATTCTTTGAACTTTATTCTCCCTCACATAACCTGTGACGTAAAGAGGCCTATTGTGAAGTCGAGACCTTAATTGGAGATCCTCATCAGTGAAGGTAATTATGGCCATGCACATACTGTCTTGTTGTGGATCTATGTCAGGTTGAACTTCCTGTTTTGATTCAGTTGAGCTTTGCTATGAAGTATGCTGAACTTTTTGGAGTTCATTGGAGAAATTCAAGTTAACTTGCGAATCTTCTGTTTTCGAGGTGCTATTTTCTTTCTCAAGTCGCTGATCTCCATCATTGGAATTAATAGGATGTTCTTTGGACCTATCATCAATATCATCTAGTAGCACTTCCGCTTCCACTTGATGACATGAAACCGTGCAAACTTCCTTCAAGAACTTCTTGGGTAAGAATTCTAGAAGAGTAACCGACACACGGGGAGGTTGCTGAAGGATGTCTTCGTGGTCTGTGGGTAGAACTCGGAAAGCCTTCTTCTTTGTTGCTATTTTTCATTTCTTTGACCCTGTACTTGATTTTGACTTTCTTCTCTTTCTCTTTGGCTTTGGGATAGGAGGAGTTGGCACATGTGTAGAACGTCTTTTTCGACGAGTAACAACTGTCCACCCTTTGTTATCAATCGAAGCAGACTGTGAGATATTCTACTTTGAATTTAAAGTCGAATAAGATTGTAGTCCTTGTTGAGGTGGAGTGGGAAATGTGATAATTTTTCTTTTATTTGGCCATGCCCCCAGATGGGATGGGCCTTTTCAACGTCCGAATATATGGACATGAGTTGTGGTAGCTTAGGTAAAACTTTGGTGATCTGAGGAGATGGAGTCTGCGTTGCATACTGACTTACCAAGAGTATTGGATCAGAAGATCCAAAGGTGACAGAGGTCATGTTGGAAGTAACAACATTTTCGACATAGTCAAGTTCAATTTTCCCTTGACGTACCAAATCCATAATTTTTTCTTTAAAGACGAAGTATTTTTCAATCGGGTGACTAATCACCCTATGATAGCGACAATACTTTGGATCATTGTCGCGACTTGCTTCCTCAGGTCGTTTGGGTATTGGAAGTTCAATGAGTTTTAATTTCAGCAGCTCTTCGAACATGCCCAATACGTTAGCATCAGGAAAATGGTACTCTTTTGCGTCAAGCTCTTTGAGAGTTTTCCAAGATTTTCCTTTTTCTTGTGTAAAATCAGCTCGTGGCTGATCTTCTCTTCTTTTACCTATGATCTTGACTGGTTTGCTAGTGGTGGTAGACAAGACTTCTTTAGTTTTGAAGGATTTTCATCCTTCTTTTCTTGCCTTCGAGACTCGCTTGGTCGTGGAGTTTGATGCATAGCTATACTCTACTCCATGTCGTATGCACGAGTAGTTAGTTCTTCGGAAGTATGTGACTTAATTCCTTTTAGGATGTAAAGGAGTTGCCAGTGCATCCCTTGAACACACATCGCTATAGTAGAAGATTGAGAAAGTCGATCCATGCAGTTGAGGAAAAGATTTCTCTAGCGCTCTATATACTCGATGACTGGTTCATCATTTCTTTGTTTGATGACAGCAAGCTCTACCATACTTACCGTTCTTCTAGTGCTATAGAAGTGACCGAAGAACACTCTCTCAAGTTGATCCCAACTGTCTATTGAATTGGATTCCAAGTCGATGTACCAATCGAACGTATTGTCATGAAGGGAACGAATGAATTATTTTACCATGAAGTCACCGAATGTACAGGTGTTGTTGCAAGTTTCGATGAAGTGGGTAATATGCTACTTTAAATTGCCTTTTCCTTCTAACTGTTGGAATTTTGGCGGTTGATATCTTGCTGGAAGACGTATTTGTTTGATGCATTGAGTGTAGGATTTGGAATAGACCAATGAGGATTGTGGCATGCCCCCATACTGAACACGAATGGTGTTAGTAATCATTACTTGCAGTTGTTGAACAGAAAGTGAGGCAACAAACCCCTGTGGTAGGTATCGCGTAACTTTACATGAGCCAGCATAGTCTTCTCGTTCTTCTTCACTCGAAGTCGTGTACCCTTCAGGAGTGAATCCTGGAGGATGCGAAGGTCTAATACGATTCATTCTCATTGTCTTTATGTTCCAAACGACTAACAAGGGTTGCAATCTGGATGTCTTTGACCTTTATTGCCTTTGTCAATTTGTTGATGGTGTCTACCATCTGAGCAACTTGTTCTTCCATTGTTAGCGCTCCAACTGTCATCACTGCTCTGATAGAGGTGTGAGTTTGTGACGGAGAAGTGATCGATAGAGATCTAGATGACCTCTCAATTGACTTCGAATCAGATCTAGAATCTGACAAATCGTCTTCTATAATGTCCGCCCACTATGCCTTCATTGTGAGTGTCGTTTTTGTGGCACGTTTCTTGGAATGATGCTGGAGAGGCTCCACCAACTTAGATTCGTCGATTTTTGTCATTGTTCGAGTTACGTGATGATCACGACTAATAACCTGGGTAGATTCAAGGTTTGAAGAACTGATTTTCTTACCTTTCTTAATAGTAGCTGATGCTATAGCGTTGACGTTGCGAGATGCCATCGATGTTTTGATTGATGTTTTAGTAGTTGACTAAAAGATGAAAGGTGGAGATGGTCCCACCGGGCGTGCCATAAATTTTTCGACAATAAATTTCAACAGATCTACTTTGAGATTCGTGAAATATAATCACAAATGATTTTATTGATTTTTGATGAAAAGTAGATATAGATCTCAGTGTTTCCTCTGATTAAAAGTCAAGTACAAAAAGACGATGATGATGTATGTACTTTTTCTTTTCTCCGAGCTTCGCGTTTCATCGACTGAGAAGGATGCTTTAACGTTGGCTTTGTTTTGTTTTGATCTTCTATAAAGACTTCTGTAGATTTTCTTCTCTCTGGGCTTCACGCTTTATCGGTTGAGAATGTTTTCTTGACTTCCAGATAAGGGCTTTATGCTTGATCTTCTCTTTAATCGGAGTCTGAATCTCTGAAGAACTTTTACTTTGTCTTTGAAGGAGGGCTTGAGAGCTTCTTCTTCTCTAGAGGGAGAGCTTCTGTCTTATGAGGGAAAGTGATCCAGATCCCTCCTCAATGAGAAAGACTCTTGTATTTATAAACTTAAAGGTAATTTAGCTTTCCAATAATACCCCCACTTAAAGGGGTTTAATTGATTTGTTTAAAAGGCTAAATTTGTCCAAATCTAATTTTGAGGATTCTATGAACTATTATTGGGCCAAACTCATTTATTTTGGTGTAAGGCCCAATATTTAATGTGGATCACTTGAATTTATAGGATCATGGCTACGAAAGCCCAAAAACTAAACTTGCACGGGGGCCGTTCTTAGTTAATGGACTCAATTTGGCTCCAAGACCTATTTATAACTTTAGGGACTTTATTTTTATTTATAAAATTTGTAAAGACTTCGTCAAAAATTTTATACCTACAGAGTAGATAGAGGAATACGATCCTTATGTGTCTTGTGTAATTGTTATGATCACATAACCGAGTATTGTTCAAACTTATCCATCATGAGGAATAGGCAGTCTCAAATCTTTCATGAGTACAATTATTATTCGACGTTGTCTTCTAACTCGTTCAGTCAACCATATCATTCGAAAAGTTCGTCCCTTCCAAATTTCTCATTTAGGTATAACGAGTACACTAAGGATAGTTTTTTCGGCAACCATACGCATGACAACTCAATAATTCCTCAACAATCTTACTCAAACTTTCAACCATTCATAGAGCCTCAATCGATGTATAATTGTCTTACTTTAATTTCTAAACCACCAATCACATTAGACTCCATGATGAAAGAGTTACTAAATCAGCAACAATAACAACTTTTCTAATAAAAATAAGAGAATGCTCAAGCCCTAATTCATATGGAGACCCAATTAAGGTACCTAAAGCTATCTTAAGAAGACTAAGGGAAGTTTAATCAATTTGAAAATGAAGATATCCCCATCCTAAAAAATCTCCTATTTTTTCAAGATACCTTTGGTAACTAATTTCAATTCCAAGAGGAACTCCATAATTATCCATCCATAATTGATAACCTACTTCCCTTCGAAGATAATATAGACATCAATCAAGTTACAACACCAACCATAGGGAAGATGGAATTACAACTAGAGCAACAAACTATCTCTTTAGAAGAGAGTGATCCGTTCTTAGAAGAAACAATTCCACAAAGTCAATCTTTGGAATAACCTCTGAAGGAAGAAGAAATTCATTAGGAGTTGTCTATCAATTCATTCTTTAAAGACAATCTTGTATTAGAGAAAATAAGAATCAATTTCGATCCTCCATTTGCACCAGCTCCTAAGAGTTTAATCACTACCAATAGTGAAACCTCTTTAGAAATCGATTAAAACATATGCTTCTTCCCACCTATAATTTCAAAGAATTATAAGGACCCTATTGGTCCTATAATCTTTATCTTCACAAGGAACACGGTAGTTGAAATTTTTTTCAAAGAGGTGAATTCTTTAAAGGACATAAGTAAGGTGTTGGGTATTTTGCAATATAATTTCCATATTGTTCGAGCCATAGAAATCTGTCTAAATTACACACGGGATGGAAAATGAATTAAGGTGTCAATCAAATTTGATGACAAGAAAATTCTTTCAATAATACCTTTTCATAGGTCCGATAGAAGACATTAAACCTAGCACTACTTGGGAAGCAATCCAAGTAATTCGAGTTGAGACCCTCAACACCCAAAAGTCTGGCTGAAGATATAAAACTTAGTGCTAGTAGGAGGCAACCTACATTTTATTTTTAGTAGTTATTTTATCTTGTGTGTTTATCCAATATAGCCTAGGAACCATTTGCCTAGGTTATGAGCACAATACCTCTCGACTTCATACAACATATGCTGTCAGTGGTGAATGGTGTGTTGTTTCAGTTTAGGAGACATTATATTAGTATCAACAGGACTTTAAGGTCTTTCTCAGGTGCTATCCAACCTACTTCAATTCCTTTTGTCAATTTTAGTTTTGCATATGCATGTACATGTTGAAATATTGATGACAGTATCATGTTTGTGTTTAGGGGTGTATAGGTCAGATTTTCACCTATTTTCTTTTCTTTTAAAAAATTCATAAAAATTTAAAATTTTTGAAAAATATTATATTGGCAGCTTTATTGTATTTTGTTCAAGATCTTAGCTTATATATTTAAGCACTTGGTTAAAAATATTAAATCAGTATTTAGTTTGAAGCTTTGATATTGAGTCTTTATTCATAATTCTCTTAGGTAAAAATTAGAGCAAAGTTACCTTTTGTTTGTAGTTAATTCTAACAATATTACCAAGAGTCTAGGTTGAATTGAGTGAGCTTTTACCTTCTTTTTACTTAGAGTATAAGGAAAACTAGGTTTGATGAACTTTGACTTCCTTGTTCATTTTGTTGATTGATTAGAAAAAAATAGAACTGGATTGAATATATCTTGAACAACAATCATTGAAATAGACTGGATACCTTGAAAAAGACTGCCTACTTTTGTTTAAAAAAAAGTGAAAAAAGAGTGGAAAAGAAAAGAAAAAGTGTAAGAAAAGGAAAAGATACCTCGAACGAAAGAAACAAAGAATCACAGATTCAAAGTTATAAGTAGGTTAAAAGCCATCAAGTATAAAAATGTGAGTACATTGAAATATCACAGATAAAGTCCCTTCAAAGTAGTAAAATGAACATCCACCCTTCTCACTACCTTAGACAGGATGCTAAGTTTTGAATTAAATCCTAAGTTAATAAAATTATTCTTGGATAAATTGAAGGTTTTTTCGAACTCACTCTAAGAAATTGTAGACACCCCATTTTTGCATCCGCTTGATTAATCAAGTCGTCAACCCGATCGCAAAGGTTCCCAATGATGGATGTCTATTCCAATGCTTTATTTTGTTACCAGATATATTTCAGAAATCCGGATGAGGTATCTCGAACTGACAAAACTTAGAAACCACGCTACACTAGGAAAATACGACCCCAGAAACATAGAAATCATCATCTTGCAAACTAAAAAGAAGCTTCACGATAAAAATCACTAAAAATGACTAAATTACCAAAATACCCCTAACATCAAAACAACCCGAGAGCCTGCATTACGCTTAGGAAAATCCACTCAAACATATAAAACAACAAATCGAAATCAAGTAAATCACTTCATCAATTTTCACAAAATTTGACAGAATTACGAAAATACCCCTCATAAAGTTCACGACCATTTCATACAAAAAACTTCATAAATGACAAAAACCAACATTCCCATTGAATTCCTTACGAAAAACTGATTCCAAAACATTCTGGAACATTGAAAAACGACTTAAAACGTAAAAAATCCTCTCCGAGGATAAAATGATAATTTCACAATTTTAATAATTAAAATTTTCGAAATTAATAAATAAATCATTAAATAATGTAAAGTGAAACATTAATAAAATTAATTATAAAATTTAAACTAAAAAATTGATCAATCAAGCTTTCAAGAAAAATTGTTGATGGTTCGCAAGATATTTCTTTAAGGACCCCTCCATTTGGGGGTCCAAAGAATCAAAAATATAATAGAGGGGGGTTCTCCAAAAATTTAAAGTCAATCAAGCAAGACTAAAGTCAAGATATTAAAGTCAATCAAATAAGACTAAAGTCAAAATTAAAGTCAATTAAGTAAGACTAGAGTCAAATATTAAAGTCAATCTCATAAGACTAAAGTCAAAACCCTAATCTAAACTAATCGAGTCAATCTCATAAGACTAAAGTCAAAACCCTAAATCAAAACCCTAATCTAAACTAATCAAGTCAATCTCATAAGACTAAGGTCAAAACCCTAAATCAAAACCCCAATCTAAACTAATCAAGTCAATCTCATAAGACTAAAGTCAAAATCCTAAATTAAAACCCTAAAGACTAAGTCAAAATCCTAATTGAAACCCTAAAAGAAACCCTAATCAAACCCTAATGCTTCTAAAAAATTTATAAATAGGAGCCTCCACACCCTATTTTCGTATCAAAGAAAAAACCCTAGGAAAAGTAGGTGAAGAAGCCTCCACAACCTCTCCAAAACCCTAATTTTGGAGCCTCAACTCCTTATCTAACACCCTTGTTCTGATTTTAGCCTAAAAAACACTCAAAAACCCTTCAAAAACATCCTAAAAATCTACAACAAATTCGAAGCACCCAGATCCAAGAAGGAGATACCTTACCTTGGAGATCAGAAATCAGATCCGGAGATAAAACGAAATAAGGAATACGGTACAAGGAGCCATTTTCACCAGATCTGAGGGAATAGCAGTTTTGCAGATCGAAGGTAAGTTTTTTTTATTATTTTTTAATCTAGGTTTGTCATTAGCGATGTAGATTTATTTGGGATAAGTAGAGACCGGCAATGGCCGAGCGGGGTTGGTGCCTAACACCTTCCAACCCTGTAACATGATCCCCGGATTCAGATTTTCTGTAGTAGATTAGTTTTTATCCATTTTAGAGTCAATTTGGTTCCTAGACCACAATAACTAGGTGGCGACTCCCAAACCTCAAGGGTCAAAAGCGGATCCGCGCACCCCGCGGATCGAAGGCGCTTTCAGTGGTGACTCCACTGGGGACATTGAGGATCAAACTTGAAACGCCCCAAGTATGGGATACGTCGCTAATAGGACCTTTTTTATTTGATTTTTAGTTAGTTGATTATTTGTTTATTGTATTTTATTTATTTATGTTTTTTATATTCTTTTGGCTTAATCATAGATCATGTGATTCGTTCTTGAATATCCTAATATCATCTGTATGGTTCAATCGGGGATCATTCGAAATGGCCCCAAATAATGCGAGAATTCAAAGGAATGATTTTATTAGCGATGGTACGATGATTGTGGATCATGTGATTTTTTAGATTTTTTTTTTTAATAAAATTTTTTCAATTAAATATGTTCTCGGATCTTTGTTCAATCGATTGTTTAACAATTTTTTTAATATGTGATTGTGCTGTCCATTGGCAGCAAGCAAGAGAAGTAAAAAAAAATGAATGAAAAAAGTCGTTTTGCTGTGTGTAACAAAGAGGGGTAAAATGATTGGGTTGGGTGCATTGAGTAAAATAAAAAAAATCCTTTTACTTTAAACCCCTTGGTTTTAATTAATTTTTATTTCTTTTTTTTTCTTTTATCTCTTCTTTCTCTCCTGTTAATGGCGTCGTCTCCAACCAAACCAGATCAGAGACCGATCGGCTTTGGTCTTCCAATCCGGTCGATATTGACCAATTAGATCGGTTCACGATCTAGGGAAACAACTCTTTTCTTCCAACGAAGAGGCTTGGAGCTGCAAATCATCACACCCGATTAGTTTGAAAGATTTCCCATGAAAATTAACGATTGTTCTCGGCTAAAGTGTGTAGAGTCTGTTCTAATTCGGATTGACATGAAATCTCAAGGGCTTGAACGGATCTTGCAAGATCGAGACATGAATCATTCTGTTTTGATCGAATCAAACCCGATATGGATCGGTTTTCTCTGTAAAAGGAATTTCATGACAGATTTGTTTTTTTTTCTCTTCTCCGATCAAATTATTACAGGTTGTTCATGAGAATCCCGATCACGTTTGGTTACATCATCTTTAAAATCTTTCGATTTGTTTTCTTTCTTCTTCGTGAGAATCTCGATTATTTCTTTCGATTTGGAAATGGGCAGAAACCAGGATCCTAGTCCATCGATTTTACCAAAATCATGACTTCGGAGTTCATAGATTTTTTCTCTCGGCTCTTGATTAATTTTGGCATCATTGGTTCTAGTTTTCTTTGCTGTTTTTGATTTTGGATGGTTAAGAATCGGAAACCGATTAGATTGAGATGAATAGATGATCATGGGGAGCGTTTTTTTTCTTTTTTCGTAACCCATGTCAATTGGATTGGCTACAGATCATCATTGATTCTAAAGACCAATTGCTCAATGTGGTTTCAGTAGGTCACCCCAATCCTATAATGCAAATTTTTGTTGGTTGGAAAGCATTGATCAACAGTTTCGAATTAAAAATCGGATTTCGCAAGTGTTCTACAATTTTCAGACAATTTTTCGATAATTAAAAGGGATTAATTTACATTGAATTACACTTCCATCAAAGCCTTGAACTGATTAAGAAATTTTTTTTTTGTTTTAGAAAATAAATAATAATAATAAACATATATTTTCTTTTATAAAACTCTTTTGATTTTAAAGTCAATTTGTTTTCTAAAAAAAAAAAAAAAAACAAAACATCGCCCTTGATCTCGTCAATCATCGTTCTATTTTTAATTCAATACTCTTTGAAGTTTCATATTATTTTGGGCCACCCAAAATAACCCTTGATTGAAATACATGAATAAATATTTTGGATTAAATGTTTGCTTTTAACATAGATATATGCTTGATATATTTTCAATCATGTGATTCGAATAGTGTTGATCTCGATTAAATATTCATGTAATTCCTTTTGTAATGATTGATTTGATTGGATCCATGGGTCCACGTGTTTGAAAAAGGCCCTGGGCACACCCCACCCTGTTTTGCACACACCACATGCACGTTTACTGTTTTGTGCACTTACACGTCCCATATAGCCAATGTGGCATTAGTGCGTGGCCCGGTCTCTTCGGAGATGCGACGTCATTCATGAAAATCACAACTCTAGTCACGTACCTTAGGGTATATCAAACTGGGGGCATTAATACCGTCTGATCAGGTGATTCTGAGAGATATATTGATGCACCCAGGCTGGGGCGACCTGAGCCTTTGACCTATTGTGAGCCACACAGTCACATGTCCCGATTGCCAACGTAGTACTAGTACGTGGTCGGTCCTCTCGTGGGATGCCAAACCATTTATGAAAGCTACAACCCTTGACTTGTACCCGTAGGTATAAAAGCTAATCTAAGTATATCAATTGTATTTCTTGGTCAAAACTGGTGCCTAAGCAAGATCTTGCCCCGCTGTACCCTACTGTACGAGGGGGATAGACTACGTCTATTCTAGAAAAGAGGTATTTAAGTGGGCCCTTGCTCAGCATTGTGCGCCACCTCTCAACTGGAGATCAAACTGGCTGTTTTTGACTTCAGAGAAATGAATTGAGATTTTAGATTATCACCTATACGGTATATCAAACCAAGTCACCACGTATCGAAAGGTATATATGTGTGCTTGGGCAAGGGTGGCCAGATAAAAATGCATTGCACGTAGTAAGCTTAGAGTCTAGAAACCTTCCTAGTAGGTCACGACTCGAACTTATCGTGGGTGTTCCCGGGTTGTTTATTGAATGGAGCCTGTTGATTGATGAATGTATGTGAGTGATATGAATGGTAAGATCAAAGTGTATGGTTGTCCTCAAGGATCAAAAATGTTGTTTTTGAAAATTAAAATGGGTGCACCGACCCAATAAAGAATTCATTCTTTTACAATAATGACCCAGTCCATCCCGATCCAACAATCATAGTGGGCCGAGCCATTTAAATTGAAAATGGATATTAAATTTGCAAAAGAAGACAAATAGTTTATAGAAAGAAAATATTTTCCAGAAAAGATTATTTTCTAAAAGAAGTGTTCTTTAGAAGAAATGTTTTCCAGAAAAAAATTTTCAGAAATTTTTTTTCATAAGAATAAGATTTTCCAAAAGAAAATAAAAAATTGATCTTTTACATGGACCATTGGAAGAGTACTAAAATACCCTTTTATGTCAAACCAGGATGCTAGTCGCAGGCGACAACCCAATCGAACAGTTAGTCAAAACCATTGTAGGAATACACCCTGTAGAGAAGATCAATTTTGGGAGATTCATGTTGAGGAGTGCTCTTTACTTCCATGAATTTGAGATAGACTGGAACCTCCTACACGCTTTGGCTAAGCGGTGGAACCCCCACCTTCATATATTCCATATGGGGTATATGCATTTATGCCCCACTCATGAGGACTATTGTGGCATCATGGGGATATCCACTCCGGGACCCCTAGTCAGGCCCTCATTGAAGACCGGGTATTCTGGTGACCTCGCCACAGGACTGAACATTTCCAAGGAAGAAGCCAAGGCCCTAGTTCATAACGGGAGATTGGACTTAGTACCTTTACTGGGCCCGTATCGCTCCAGCAGTCATCCTATCAATGTAAAACCCGAAGCCTGGCGAGCCACTAGAGATTATCGATTTTGTCTAGGAATCCTAGCCCAATACATGCTAACCTCCAATAGTGATGGCCAAACTATCCCTGAGTCCTTCATAGATATAGCCTCACAACTCTCAAGGAAAGCCAACCCAGTACCTCTCATCCTAGCTGAAACTTTCTCAGCTTTTAGATGCCATAAAAATGATGAGCGGGAAAGCTTCAAAGGAAGCCCCTACTTACTCTATATGTGACTTTGTGATCGTCTCAAAATCGTAAAGGTTTCATCAAACCTCGAATATGGGCCAGAACACTTTTTCAAGAGAAACCTGTTAGTGCGTCACAACTCAGTCAAAGCTTGGAACAAATGGTTAGACTCTCACCTTGCCTGTCATATTGGTTTTAGGTGTCCTTGGTGGATGACTGATTCCCCTGTTCTAGGAACCAAAGGATCCTACTATGTCCGTCTGATCGATTTAGAAGAAACATCTTTTTACCATCCTAATTTGATCCTAGAATAGTACGACGTACCCATAGAGTTATATTTACCTCAGCACAAAGCTTTCTTTCCCCCCGACCCATTAACTGAAAAGTTAGTACACCTCATTGAGAAAGCCTGGAACAAGCACACCTTAGGGTATCCAGACGGGCCGGCAGAATTTAAAGAGCCAGTTGTTAGAGCCAAGAGGGTCAAGCCTGACAGCAATCCTGATGACCGTCATGACAAAGCCAAGCGTCCATGTAAAAATAGTTCAAGTCAAATTTGTTGAAAGATGTTTTTAATGAGAACATTCATTTGTCAATCGTTTTCAATAAAGCTATTTTTTCTTTCAAATAAATATTGATTTCTTTTTTGAATATTCATTGTGTGAATGGATTAATTAATGGATTGGTACACAAACCTCAATAAAATGATTCCTTAAAATGTTATCAAGAGGGTAATACTGAAATTGACTAAATTTACCTTTGATGGGGTCATATAGGATTATCATTGCGCCCAAACTCAAGCGTCCACCTCCTAGTTGGAATCGTAGGTCCAGTCAGTTAGAACGAGCTACAGTACCAAGTCAACAAACAGAGATGGCTTCAGAATCTGAACTTACAGAGATCCGTAAGATCTTGGCAACCTTTGCCAACGATATCAACAGTATAAAAGGCAAAGTGGAAATGTTAGAACAGACATCAGAATCAACGGTTAATCCCCTAAATGATCCAAAAGGAAAGAAAGTAGAAGAAAGACGTCCACGTGAAGTCTTTGAACTCGACGGAGATGAAGAATATGTTGATGAGAACCCAATGTTAGCTAACAGAATGTCTCAGTTAGAATTAGCTATGAAGAGTATAAAGGGTATTGATGAAATTGCAGCAGGCATTGAAACTTTGAACCGCATCCCCAGAATTCATTTGCCAGAGAAGTTTGTAATGCCGGAAATGGATAAGTTTAGTGGTATAGGGTGTGCAAAAACACATCTTAAGGTGTATGTTACTAACATGCGCACTATGGGACTTAGCGACGAACATATGACATTGTTGTTTCAGAGAACTTTATCAGGATCAGCACTACGCTGGCTAATGTCTCAAGATCCAGTTACTGTGGGCACCTGGGAGAGCATGTCAAAGGCTTTATGGCATCAGTACAAGTACAGTACCGAGATTGAGACCTCAAGAAGGGATTTGGAAGCAACTAAGCAGAAAAATGGGGAGACATTTACTGATTTCATTGGTCATTGGAGGGCCAAGGCTACCCAAATGTGGGATAGACCTTTGGAAAAGGAACAAGTAGCGATCATCTTAAAGAACCTCTCACAAGGATATGCTCAGCACTTAGTGGCCCAATATCTCCCTACTTTCGAGTCTTTGTTACAAGCCGGAAGCCAACTTGAGGACGCTTTTGCCTCTGGGATCCTCTCTAACTCTTCGGATAACAAGCTTAAGAAACCCTATGTTTCTAAACCTAGCACCAACCATGTCTACATAGCCAACATGTCAGCTATCCCAGCTCAACCCCCAGTCCGAACTAATAACCAGGCTCACCCAAGTCAACCTCGAACTCCGCGTCAATTTACCAATCTAGGGATGAGTCTTACTGTAGTTTTTCACAAATTGGTGAAAAAAGGGCTTCTTACCCCTATCCAACCCCGACCTCTACCTAATCCCTTGCCAGCTAGACACAATTCTAATTTGTTCTGCGAGTTCCATCAAAATCCTGGCCATCACACGGATCGATGTATTACCTTACGCCATGCCATTCAAAACCTAATCGATAACAAAAAGATCACAATCCTTAGCCCACCGAATGTCACCACTAATCCACTACCTACCTATCAACCTCCACCAACTTTGAACATGGTGTCTCATACACCATTACCATTCGATCCTGTCTCTCTTATCCATCCCATCCAAGGCAAATCGCCTAGTTACCCTCTTGCCGGGATAGCCTTCACTGATGAGGTTTTCACCACAAACTATGAACCATTTGATTTAACCTCAGATGATACGTATTGTTTATCCCCACCTCGATACAGTAGCCCCGCATTCACCAGTTACCTGTTGGCCCAGATAAACTTAAAAAGCCCTGTACCTTTGACAGATGAAGATCCATACTTGCTGACTGAAGAAGATGAACCTTATCCTCTCTCCTGTGATGAAGTTAGACATATGACTCGAGGGGAAAGAGTTTTTAAGCCACAAGAACTTTGTGTTGATAATCCGGCAGCCCTGGCAAGAAAAGAAAGAGAAGATCCTATAAAAAAAAACATAGAAGAAGATGACTCCGTGATCAAGCAATTGAAGAAATCAGGAGCCAATATCTCAGTTTGGGGTTTACTTATGGCTTCCACTACCCATAGGGAGGCTGTTCTCAAAGCATTAAGTACGGCCCAAGTCTCCCTTGACACTTCACCAGATCAGCTGGCCAACATAGTAGGGGCGACCTATGTAAAAAATATCTTATCCTTCTCGGACTCCGATCTCCCAAAGGAAGGAGTAAACCAAACTAAACCATTGCACATCACAGTTGACTGTAACGGGATGAGGATGCCTCTGGTATTGATCGATAATGGGAGTGCATTGAATGTTTGCCCTTTGAAAATCGCCACTTGCCTTGGGTTTAAAGCTGAAGATCTCATGCCTACTAATCAAGGGGTTAGGGCCTATGATAACACTAAAAGGGACGTACTGGGAATTCTGCACCTTCGATTGTCCACAGGCATAACTGAATTTCTGGCAGAATTTCAGGTCATAGACATCCAGTCCTCCTTTAATTTGTTATTAGGAAGACCGTGGCTACACCAAATCAAAGCCATACCTTCCACGCTGCACCAGAAGGTCAAGTTTATCAAAGATGGGCTAGTGATTACTCTCCATGGAGATGCTGAAATTGTAGGGATCATAAATAGTACTTAAGCTAAGGATGAGCCGCTGCTTGAGATTCAGCCAGAACAACAAGGAGTAGAGCTCAGTGGGTTCGAGTTTGAAAAGATATGCTCAGTCCAATGGGATCCATCCATGAAAGAATATTTTCCAATGGAAAATACTTCTAACTGCAACATGGCCAATATATTCAAGAACATGAGATTTTCCCTGGTATGGGCTTAGGTCGCAAGCAGCAAGGTATTAAAGAGGCACCAGTGATTAAAGAGGCCATCGGCACATTCGGGCTAGGATATAAGCCTACTAATGAAGATTGGGCCCAATACTGGAAAACAAAGCGGGACAAGGCAATTGTGAAAAGGCAAAGACGCACCACGGATCTTATCAAAATGAAGTCTTATCGTAAGATCCTTAATGGCTATTTCGTGAAGGAAGGAGAAGATTTCCGTTACTGTGGGTTCCCCGAGCCATTCATTGACCACATCACAGGTACTCGCCTGCCGGGGTTTGAGATCTTCTTTGGTATGGATTGGCCTGAAGAGGAAGCAAGCACAGAAGCTGAAGAGAAGAAAATTGAAAACTGGCAGTTCAATCTAGACTCCCTCAACATCGACCAGTTATTTATTGAAGATCACAGTGTCTTGGTGTTGTCAACTGAGAAGGGGATCCCAAATCCTCAATCTGCAATCAAACCCGCTGTAGGGTGTCTCTCTAGCTATCATGTAATTAGTCCTGTATTACATGTCAAGACTGGGTCTGTTAGTCCCCTTAGTCCTGTTCAGTCTGACATGTCAGATGAATCATTTGTTTCTGTTGAGTCAAGTAATCCACTATTGCTGCTAAGTTAAGTGAGTCTGTCAAGTTGGCAATGAGTCTTGTTACCCCATCTTCTTTTAATGAAATGAAAGAAATTCTTGATTACCCCAAGCGCAATAATAATTTAACTAATAATCTGACTTCGGAGGGAGAATCTTCTGATGAAGAACCTCCCCATGAAATAATCAAATTACTTGAACAAGAAAATGAACGTCGGGCTCAACCTCCAATGGAGGAAGTAGAAGTTATCAATCTCGGAACAAAAGAAAATCCTCAAGAGATTCGGATTGGGATCACATTATCCCCCGATGAACGCAAATGGATAGTAGAGTTGCTCAGAAAGTTCAAAGACGTGTTCGCGTGGTCTTATGAGGATATGCCGGGAATAAGCACAGACATTGTTCAACATCGAATTCCGTTATATCCAGATGCTCAACCCTTAAACAGAAACTTCGACGTATGAAACCGGAATGGACTCTGAAAATAAAAGAAGAAGTTACGAAGCAGATTAACGCTGGATTCTTGGAAGTAGTAGAATACCCTGAGTGGATTGCCAATGTCGTCCCGGTGCCGAAGAAGGATGGAAAAGTCAGGATGTGTGTGGACTTTAGAGATCTAAACAAAGTAAGCCCAAATGATAGTTTTCCTTTACCACACATAGACGTTCTAGTAGATAGTACAGCAGGACACGCTTTATTGTCCTTCATGGATGGTTTTTCGGGGTACAATCAGATAAAAATGGATCCTCGAGATATGTAAAAGACGTCATTTATCACACAGTGGGGAACCTTTTGCTACAAGGTTATGCCTTTTGGTTTGAAGAATGCCGGAGCCACTTATAAAAGAGCAGCCATGACTCTACTACATGACATGATATACAAGGAAGTTGAAGTCTATGTAGACGATATGATAGTCAAGTCCAAAGAACGACTGGGGCATGTTACTACTTTAGAAAAATTTCTCACGAGGATTCAAAAGTATAAACTCCGCCTCAACCCGTAGAAATGTGTGTTTGGAGTAACTTCTGGAAAATTGTTAGGATTTGTGGTCAGTCAAAGAGGGATCGAAGTAGACCCTGTGAAGATTAAAGCTATCCAAGATATGCCACCGCCGAAAACTGAAAAGCAAATTTGAGGTTTTTTAGGCAGAATCCAGTATGTCAGTAGATTCATCGCTCAACTCACCAACGTCTGCAAACCTATTTTCAAGCTCCTCAAGAAGAATGAACCAACAGTTTGGAATGAGCAACATTTTGAATCTGGGCATTACAGAAATCGAAGTTTTTGGGGATTCAGCCTTGGTCATACACCAGTCATTGGAAGAATGGAAGACTAGGGACGAAAAGCTGAAGCCTTATCATGAATATTTATTAAACTTAGTGAGTAAGTTTGAAGCTATTCTGTTCCAACACGTGTCAAGGGAAGATAATAGATTTGCTGACTCATTAGCCACTCTATCTTCAATGATCCATTTACCCCCTGGCATGGAATTGAGGCCGATTACTGTTGAAGTCAAAGACAAACCTACATATTGTTGTCAGATCAATATTGCTACTCGACTACCCGATGGAAAGCCGTGGTACATAGATATTAAAAAGGTGTTGGAAAAACAAGAATTTCCAGAAGAAGCATCGAGGAAGGAACGACAAACCCTTTTAAGATTAGCATCTCAATTCATCCTGTGCGCATGAAGTTTGTACAAAAGGTCTTATGATGGGATTCGTTTGTCGTGCATCGATGAAGATCAAGCTGAACAGATAATGGTTGAACTACATTCAGGAGAATGCGGCCCTCACATGAGTGGAAAAATGTTAGCTAAGAAAATTATGAGACAAGGGTCCTACTGGCTTACGATGGAAATAGATTGTCATCACATGGTCAAGACCTACCACAAATGCCAAATACACGCAAATCTCATACATGTGCCACCTTCTCGATTAGTTGGTCTAACTTCATCATGGCCATTCTCAGTTTGGGAATTCGACATTATTGGTAAAATATCGCCAAAAGCATCAAATGGGCATGAATACATTTTGGTTGCTATCGATTATTTTACTAAGTGGGTCGAAGCTGCCTCCTATGCTGTCCTCACTGCATCTCGAGTTGCAAAATTTATCCAAACGAACATCATTAGCCGGTACGGGGTACTTTCGAAATTGATTTCTGACAACGGGTCACATTTCAAAGCTGAGGTTATTACTTTGTGTTCAAAGTTTAAAATCTCACACCATAAATCATCTCCTTACCGCCCTCAAACTAATGGAGTAGTCGAAGCAGCTAATAAGAATCTTAAAACTATCATAAGGAAAATGTGTCAATCACATCGAGATTGGTCTGAAAAACTGCCATTTGCACTATGGGCATATCGAACTTCAATTCGATCCTCTACTGGAGCTACTCCCTACTCCTTAGTGTATGGCATGGAAGCAGTCTTGCCAGTTAAAATAGAAATTCCATCTCTGAGGGTCTTGTTGGAAAGTCAGTTGTAAGAAACAGATTGGGTTCGCCAGCGGTATGAATAATTGAATTTGATTGAAGAAAAACGACTAAGAGCTTTGTATCACGTGCAAGCTTATCAAAGAAGAGTTGCCCGTGCATTTGATAAAAAGATCAAGGTTCGTCACTTACAAGTCGAGGATTTAGTACTCAAAGAGAATCGGGCACCTATCTTTGACCCTAGAGGGAAGTTCAAACCAAATTGGGGAGGTCCGTACATCATCAAGGAGATACTACCAGGAAAAGTTGTCAGGCTTCAAGATCATGATGGAATCGAGTTACCAGAACCAAACAACCTTGACCAAATCAAATGGTACTACATTTAAGGAGGCCATTTTTGGCCGAATCAATTTTCCTATTACCTAATTCTTTATCTCCTTTCTCAACCCCTTTGCAGTCTGTTCAAAAAGAGAAAAATTGTGTCTTTTATTTCTTAACCTGATCACCTAACCTAGGGGAGGGAAGTTCCGAACTACGTTTTGGTCTGATCCCAAAAATTTGGGGTACGTAGGCAACCTGAGAAGTTACTTCAGGCCCGACCACATTAAAAAAAAAATAGATTCCCCGACGAAGAAAAAATCTAAAAAGAAAAAAATTCAAAAGAATGGGGAAGAAAATTCAAGAAAACGTTTAAATAAAATGCCACACAAGGGGCATTTGGGTTTTTGAGCCTCAAAATCCCTTTCATTTTATGCCTAGTTGTAGACACCCCATTTTTGCACTCGCCTGATTAATCAACTCGTCAACCCGATCGCAAGGATTCCCAATGATGGATGTGTATTCCATTGCTTTACTTTGTTACCAGAAATGTTTCAGAAATCCGGATGAGGTATCTCGAACTGACAAAACCTTAGAAACCACGCTACGCTAGGAAAATACGACCCCAGAAACATAGAAATCATCATATTGCAGACCAAAAAGAAGCTTCACGATAAAAATCACTAAAAATTACCAAATTACCAAAATACCCCTAACATCAAAACAACTCTAGAGCCTACATTACGCTTAGGAAAACTCTCTTGAACACATAAAATAACAAATCGGAACCAAATAAATCATTTCACCAATTTTAACAGAATCTGACAAAAATTACGAAAATGCCCCTCATAAAGTTCACAATCATTTCACATAAAAATTTTCATAAATGACACAAACCAACATTCTCATTGAATTCCTTATGAAAAATCGATTCTAAAACATCCTAGAACATTAAAAACCGACTTAAAACGTGAAAAAGTCCTCTCTAGGGGCAAAACGGTAATTTCACAATTTTCATAATTAAAAAATTCGAAATTAATAAATAAAACATTAAATAATTAAATTTAAACATTAATGAAATTAATTTAAAAATTTGAACCTAAAAAATCGATCAATCGGGCTCTCAGGCAAAATCGTTGAGGGTTCGTGGGATATTTCTTTAAGGACCCCTCCATTTGGGGGTCCAAAGAATTAAAGAAATAATGGAGGGGCCTTCTCTAAAAATTAAAAGTAAATCAAGCAAGACTAAGGTCAATGTATTAAAGTCAATCAAGTGAGACTGAAGTCAAAATTAAAGTCAATTAAGCAAGACTAAAGTCAAGATATTGAAAGTCAATCAATTAAGACTAAAGTCAAAACATTAAAAGTCAATCAAATAAGACCAAAAGTCATAATAGAGATCTAATTAAATAATAACTCTATCAAATAGAGTTCTAACTTAAAAACAATTCTACCTAAAACAATTTGAATTAAAACACAATTCTACCTAAAACAATTTGAATTAAAACATAATTCTACCTAAAACAAGTCAAATTAAAACACAACTCTAATTAAAAGATCTCTAATTAAACACTAACTCTATCCAAATCAACCCCTAAAAACATCTATAAATAGAGGTGCTCACACCCTATTTTCGGATCAAATCATAAACCCTAAGAGAAGTAGGTCTAGAAGCTCCCCTAGCCCCCCATAAACCCTAGTTTTGGAGTCCCACTCCTTAGCTAACATCCCTCCTTCAATTTTAGTCTAGAAAACACCCAAAAGCCTTCTAAAAACATCCCCAAATCCGCAACGAACTTGAAGAGTTCAGATTCAAAAAACAAGGAGATACCTTACCTCGGAGATCCGAAGTCAAATCCGGAAGCAGAACGTAGCAAGGGAACACGGTACAAGGAGCCCTTTTGTCAGATCTGAGGGAGTAAAGTCCTTGCATCGGAAAGGTATTATTTTTTTATTTTCTATTTTTATCTAGGTTTTAGCAATGTAATCTACTTGGGAATTTAGTAGAGACCGGTTTTGGCCGGGCGGGATTGGTGCCTAACACCTTCCAATCCCGTAACATGATCCCCGAATTCAGTTTTCTTGGTTTTAGATTAGTTTTTATCCGTTTAGAGTCATTGTTCGGTTCCTAGACCGTAATAACTAGGTGGCGACTCCCAAACCTCAAGGGTCAAAAGCGGATCCGCGCACCCCGCGGATCGAGGGCGCTTTCACTAGTCCCAAGCCTACCTATAAAAGTCCTCCTAAGTACCGTGTGAAAAGGTCAAGGAGAGTAGTAAAACATGATCAGACAGTAATTCTAGAAGGTCAGAGGAGAAGAAAAAGATAAAAAAATGATGAAGCCTGCTAAGTTGAAAACCCGAAAAGGACAACTTAGGCAAAAATTAAGGCAAGCTCGCAAAGTTGAAAATCTGAAAGGACAACTTTGACAACAATCAGAGCCAAGAAAAAAGAAAAAACTCGCTAGATCGAAAACCTGAAAAGGCAATCTAGGCAAAAGTTAGAGCAAGCTCGATAGATTGAAAACCTGAAAAGGCGATCTAGGCAAAAGTTAGAGCAATATAAAAAAAAATCCCAAGCTGAGAGCGGTTCGAGATGAATAATCAAGTTCAATACTCAGCTTAAACCAGACATAGATTCAGAAGTCACAAGTATCTTGTCTACGATCGATCTGAAAATTCTTACTTCCCCAAGTGAACCAATAGAGAGAAGAGTAAATTCTATGATGAGTCTCAAAAGGAAATATTTTGTTCTCTTGAGCCTGACTTAAAATCTTCAATAAAATTAATCAAAATTAAAAGTTGGATCTTTATTGCGCTTGTGGTAATCAAATATTTCAAATCTTCATACAAGGGGCATTTTTCTTTTTCCTCTAAATATGTAATTCCCCCCTTATACTAGGGGCATTTTTTAATGATGTGTTCAATGTCATATTTATTGTCAAACTAAGGACATTTTGTTTTTGAGCAATGTTAATCTTAAAAGATAATGAGAACTCCAAACTTAAGGTTATCCTCTTCATAGCAGTTTTTCGAAAAACTCTTGAGGTTCAAACTCAGGTTTTAAATTTATAAAACTTTTGGATAAAACCTTGAGGTTCAAACACATGCATTTTAGATCTCACATAGGAGCTAGGGCATCTATTCTGTCTTAGATCTATTCATTCCTGGATTCAACCCCTCTTTTCCAGATTTCATTTTCAATCATTATTTCCCAGATTTATTCCTTCATTCTCAGTTTTACTCAGCCAGATGCCACCAAGGGTTTTCTTGGAATTATGCTCAGATGCCGCCAAGAGTTTTCTTGGAACTATGCTCAGATATCGTCGAGGTTTTCTCGGAACTATGCTCAGATGCCGCCAAGGGTTTTCTTGGAATTATGCTCAGATGCCACCGAGGGTTTTCTCGGAATTATGCTCAGATACCGCTAAGGATTTTCTTGGAACTATGCTCAGATGCCGCCAAGGATTTTCTTGGAATTATGCTCAGATACCGCGAGGGTTTTCTCGAAACTATGCTCAAATGGCGCCAAGGGTTTTCTTGGAACTATTCTCAGATGCAGCCAAGGGTTTTCTTGGAATTATGCTCAGATACCGCCGAGGGTTTTCTCGGAACTATGCTCAGATGCTGCCAAGGGTTTTCTTGGAATTACGCTCAAATGCCGCCGAGGGTTTTCTTGGAACTATGCTCAGAAGTCGCCAAGGGTTTTCTTGGAATTATGCTCAGATACTGCCAAGGGTTTTCTTGGAATTATGCTCAGATGCCGTCAAGGGTTGTCTCGGAACTATGCTCAGATGCCGCCAAGGGTTTTCTTGGAACTATGCTCAGATGCCGCCGAGGGTTTTCTCGGAACTATGCTCAGATGCCGCCAAGGGTTTTCTTGGAATTATACTCAGATGCCGCCGAGGGTTTTCTTGGAACTATGCTCAGATGCCGCCAAGGGCTTTCTTGGAATTATGCTCAGATGCCGCCGAGGGTTTTCTCGGAATTATGCTCAGATGCCGCCAAGGGTTTTCTCGGAACTATACTCAGATGCCGCCAAGGGTTTTCTTGGAATTATGCTCAGATGTCACCGAGGGTTTTCTCGGAATTATGCTCAGATGCCGCCAAGGGTTTTCTTGGAACAAAGCTCAGATGCCGCCAAGGGTTTTCTTGGAATTATGCTCAGATGCCGCCGAGGGTTTTCTCGGAACTATGCTCAGTTACCGCAGAGGGTTTTCTCAGAATTATGCTCAGATGCCGCCAAGGATTTTCTTGGAATTATGCTCAGTTTATATTTACTTCATGCTCAGATTTGACTCATTTCCAACTCAAACTCTTTGAAATCTATCTCAGATTTTGAGCCTACACACTTGCACAGTTGTTACATCAGTCAAGGAGAATTTTTTAAAATTCAAGGATCTGACACTGCCGGTGAGAGCTCGCGCTCAAGGACCTGACATTTTTCTAGTTCGGGGAGAGTTTTATGCTCAATGATCCGAATACCCCGACGAATTGTTAAATCAGGTTGCAAAATGAACTGTCACTAGCTTTGGCATTCGAATATCGCACTATCTACCAAAATAGATTTGCTATCTAGTTTGCTTCAACCCTCTGCCAAAGAGGGGCATCTGTAGACACTCCATTTTTGCATCCGTCTGATTAATCAAGTCGTCAACCCGATCGTAAAGGTTCCCAATGATGGATGTCTATTCCAATGCTTTATTTTGTTACCGGATATGTTTCAGAAATCTGGATGAGGTATCTCGAACTGACAAAACTTAGAAACCACGCTACACTAGGAAAATACAACCCCAGAAACATAGAATTCATCATCTTGCAAACCAAAAAGAAGCTTCACGATAAAAATCACTAAAAATGACTAAATACCAAAATACCCCTAACATCAAAACACCCTAGAGCCTGCATTACGCTTAGGAAAACCCACTCAAACACATAAAACAACAAATCGAAACCAAGTAAACCACTTCGCCAATTTTCACAAAATTTGACAGAATTACGAAAATACCCCTCATAAAGTTCACGACCATTTCATACAAAAAACTTCATAAATGACACAAAACCAACATTCCCATTGAATTCCTTACGAAAAAACTGATTCCAAAACATCCTGGAACATTGAAAAAACGACACTAAAACGTAAAAAATCCTCTCCGAGGGTAAAATGATAATTTCACAATTTTAATAATTAAAAATTCGAAATTAATAAATAAATCATTAAAATGTAAAGTGAGACATTAATAAAATTAATTATAAAATTAAACTAAAAAATTGATCAATCAAGCTTTCAAGAAAAATTGTTGATGGTTCGCAAGATATTTCTTAAGGACCCCTCCATTTGGGGGTCCAAGAATCAAAAAATAATAGAGGGGGGTTCTCCAAAAATTTAAAGTCAATCAAGCAAGACTAAAGTCAAGATATTAAAGTCAATCAAATAAGACTAAAGTCAAAATTAAAGTCAATTAAGTAAGACTAGAGTTAAATATTAAAGTCAATCTCATAAGACTAAAGTCAAAACCCTAATCTAAACTAATCGAGTTAATCTCATAAGACTAAGGTCAAAACCCTAAATCAAAACCCTAATCTAAACTAATCAAGTCAATCTCATAAGACTAAGGCAAAACCCTAAATTAAAACCCTAATTGAAACCCTAAAAGAAATCCTAATCAAACCCTAATGCTTCTAAAAACTTTATAAATAGGAGCCTCCACACCCTATTTTCGTATCAAAGAAAAAACCCTAGGAAAAGTAGGTGAAGAAGCCTCCACAACCTCTCCAAAACCCTAATTTTGCAATCTCAACTCCTTACCTAACACCCTTGCTCTAATTTTAGCCTAAAAAACACCCAAAAATCTCTCAAAAACATCCCAAAAATCTACAACAAATTTGAAGCACCCAGATCCAAGAAGGAGATACCTTACCTCAGAGATCAGAAATCAGATCCGGAGATAGAACGAATTAAGGAATATGGTACAAGGAGCCGTTTTCACCAGATCTGAGGGAATAACACTTTTGCAGATCGAAGGTAAGCTTTTTTTTTATTATTATTTTTTAATCTAGGTTTGTCATTAGCGATGTAGATTTATTTGGGATAAGTAGAGACCGGCAATGGCCAGGCCGGGTTGGTGCCTAACACCTTCCAACCCCGTAACATGATCCCCCGATTCAGATTTTCTATAGTAGATTAGTTTTTATCCATTTTAGAGTCAGTTTGGTTCCTAGACCACAATAACTAGGTGGCGACTCCCAAACCTCAAGGGTCAAAAGTGGATCCGCGCACTCAACGGATCGAGGGCGCTTTTAGAAATTGAATATTTAAAATTTCTAAGTTAGAATTACTATTTCTTAAGGGTCAATTTAAGTCTAAGTTTTGTCATAGCGAAATAAAAGTTGGGACTCTATACCAAGTATTACTTCCATGTGACTAGCAAATAATGAATATCCTATATTTTTAGATATAAGTGTTGATTTTGACCATTGTTACTTCAAAAGTTATTTTGAATTTTGTGGGCATATTCTCTACACCCTCACAAGTTAAACTCGAACACTAGCGGTAATCTAGTGGTTTAAGGGTTTGTTATATTCGTTAAATGAAATCAAGATGCCTGTAAAAGTGATAAATTTATTTTCTAAGGGACTAAAAAATGATAAATTTGGGGATATGATTAATGTCTCAAAATACTAATTTATCCATACTTTTTCCAAGTATTTATCATGATTTTCATCCTTATTTCATTAGATTAGGTGAATAATCATGTTAAGCCTCAATTTATCACATTACATGTTCTACTATGCTAATTAGGCTTAAGTACATAAAATAAATGTATTTATTGAAAAGCTGACGTCGTGTGTTCACTGTATAGGTCAATGATCAATTCATTCAGAAGAACACAAAATCACTTAAGCAAGAATGCATTGTAATCAGGAAGTTAGATATAGCATCCAGTCAAAAGATGAGATCTTAATGTTTCCATAGCAATTCAACGTAGTCCACCTTGGGTGGATCACCCTATAATTTCTCTATTTGCTTCGCATAAGAGATTATAAGCAATAGTGATGGTGGCTATTTTTGGATCATTCGAGAATACCTCAAGTCTATAAACAGATCATTTTCCCAATTAAGAAAGGATTTTGGGTCTCTTGTCCTAGTCCTTGTACCCCTCTTAGCCCTTGGTTCATTGTCTTCTTTTCCCCAATGAACTTGACATTTTCACTATAATTTTTTTTTTAGTCAGGTTTTATTTCAGCAACTTCTGTAATTTTTTAAGGAGATAGTATATTTTTGTTATCATGAATACAAGTGTTGTTTCTCTTTCTTTCTTTTGTATCATTGCCATGACCATAGGTTAGACTCCCTCCATAAGTGTGAGGAGGAAGCCTATGAATAAGCTTTATTTATGTGTTATTTCTTTATCGTTTCATGTTATTTATAATGTTTATAATATTCACTTCAAGGTTTTGTCCAACTCTAATGGATAAAAACTTTAGTTCATCTACACCTTATATGCTTGACTTAGATGCTCTATGTTTAGATAAGATTAAGAATAGACCATGTTTAAATTAGATATTTGATGGTAGGGACTTCACATATTGGTAAGTGAAGGATTTTTTAACTATAATGCTTTCTCAAGAAGTGTCATTCCATATCTTCCAACTCTAGAAACTTACACCAAGCCCTTGTGATTGAGTGTAAAGAAGGATAAACTCAAATACAGTTTTATGTGTAAATCCTAAGTTATTCTCATCACTAATGGATGTTTTATCTTTTGTTTATTAGTATAATTTTCACTTCTACTCGCTGTAAAATGCTCAAAACTGGACCACCAATTTAGAAGACTTTGTTGGGAGTGACTTTGGAGCCAATAAACCAGGAATGTAAAAATCAAAATTGATCTTGATATAAAAAATGTAATGACTACTCTGGTTAGTATTATGCAAAACTTAAATAAGAAATTTGATGCTTTCAGCATCAAAACTAACCAACAAGAGGTATATCCTATACTCCAAGTCACTTCAGAGATGTTTTTCTAATGTAAAATATATGAAACTTTTGACCACCTCATGGGGAACTATCCTATGGTCCATACAGAAGAAGCCAATGTCATTGAGTCATACAACACTTTTAGAAAACCCACTCCAAATTTATATAGTCAAACTTACCATCTGGACAGTAGGTATCACCCTAATTTTTCCTATCGTCAGAATGAACCTATCTAACAGGATGGTACACTTGATTTTTAAAAATGCTATAATAGGTAGTCTCAGCCCAATGCAAACTTTTCTTTGGTTTCATAAGCATCTTACTTTTCACCTCATACATTTGATCAAAGGGCAATTGTTGTCGACCCTATGACCAACTATTCTCCCTCCAATTGCGCAAACAAACTATGTATTAGAAACAATGATGACAGAGATGTTAAAGCAACAACAACAATTTTATCAGTTGAATTAGAACCAAACACAATCAATTAACAAGCTTGAGGTTTAGTTAGGACAATTAGCACACTCTCTCTCTCTCTCTCTCTTGAGAAGAAAAACAAAAGATAATTTACAAGCCAAACTATGCATAACCCAAGAGGAACTACCCCAAAAGGAAAGTATAAAATAGAAAGTCAATCCAAGCTCTCTAATGACTCTGTTCAAGTAATCCACATATTACGTTTTGGTAAATTCGTGGATAACCAAATGTACATGCCCAATGAGGTCCTAACACAAGAGGACACCCAAAGTGCACCTTCAACAGAGGAAGATAACTAATATAAAGAAGCTCATCCACTAATGGAAGAAAAAATGGTAAAAAAAGGAAAGTAATTGGAAGGTATTCTTAAACTCTTGAAGAATGTTCAAATTAACATCTCTTTTCTAGATGATATCCATCAAATCCTTTCATATGCTAAGTTCCTTAAAGATCTCACTATAGTGAAAAGAAAAACTCTTGTGCCTAGAGAGGCTACAATGACAGCCCAATCGTCCTATCTGATTCAGTAGACAATTGGGCCTAAATTTAAGGACCCAGGTTATCTAACAATATCTTGCATATAGGGGACACAATGATTGAGAAATGTCTGCTAGATCTAGAGGCTAGTATGAATTTCCTACCCTTTTCTGTCTATAAACAACTAGGTTTGGGGGAACTCAAACCTACATATATCACTCTCAACTTAGCAGATAGATCAGTTAAGATTCCTAAAGGGATGGTAGAAAATGTAATAATCAAGGTTAAAGACTTCTATTTCTTTGTTGATTTTATGGTACTTGACACTAAACCTGTCATGAACTCAGACAATCATGTTCCGATCATCTTGGGCCAACCGTTCTTAGCTATATTTGACGTTGTTATTAGATGTAGAAACGGGATCATGACCTTAGCTTTTGGAGACATGAAAGTGAAATTGAATGTCTTCCACAACAAGTGTCAATCCATTGACATGGATGATATGGAGGAGGTCAATATGATCGATACATTGGTTAGTAGAACATTCTAAGAAGCAAAGAACATTGACCCGCTAGAAGAGTATTGAGGCCAATTTGACCTTGAGTTTGATAAATAACAATCCATCAGGGAGGTAAATACCCTCATAGAATCTGTTTCTGAGATGGATTTTGCAAATTGACAACCTAAAATAGAGAGTCTCCCCACCCCTTCATCTCCACCTTCAGTTGGGGAAACTCCTAAACCTGAACTCAAACAGTTGTCTGACATGTTGAAATATGCATTCTTAAGGAAGGCCAAAACCTTCCCTATAATCATATCACCTGACTTAGAAAAGTCTTAAAAAAATAGTTACTAGAGGTTCTACGTAAGCATAAGGAAGCTATTGGTTGGACCATAGATGATATCAAGGGCATCAGTCCCTCTGTGGTTATGCACCAAATACACCTCAAGGACAATTACAAATCATCGAGATAACCACAAAGGAGATTGAATCTAATCGTACAAGAGGTTGTTCGAGTAAAAGTCCTCAAATTGCTAGATGTGGGTATTATATACCCCATCTCAAACAATAAATGGGTAAGTCCAGTTCAAGTAGTGCCAAAGAAATTCAGTGTCACCGTTGTGACCAACAAGGTCAACGAACTAGTATCAACTCGCATCAAAATTGGGTGGTGAGTTGTATAGACTATAAGAAGTTCAATTCAATAACACGAAAATATCACTTCCCTCTCCCATTCATAGATCAAATGCTAGAACGCCCTGCTAGACACGCCTACTATTATTTTCTTGATGGATATTCGAGATATAATCATATCCCAATCGCCCCTGAAGATCAAGAAAAAATAACTTTCAGTGTCCCTTTGGGACTTTTGCCTATCAACACATGCCCTATAGGCTTTGCAATACTTCTACAACCTTTCAATGATGTATGTTGAGCATTTTCTCTGATATGGTAGAAATTTTATTGAAATCTTCATAGATGACTTTTTAGTATTTGGCTTTAGCTTCGACAATTGCCTACATCACCTAAAGTTAATCTTAGCTAGATGCTGCGAAAAGAATCTGGTGTTAAACTGGGAGAAGTGTCATTTCATGGTCACTTCCGGGATTGTGTTGGGACATATCATATCCCATAAGGGGATTGCGGTAGATAAGGCAAAAATTGATCTTCTCATTAATCTACCTTCCCCTAAAACTATGAAGGAAATCCATTCTTTTTTAGGGCACACGGACTTTTACAGGCTTTTCATTAAGGATTTTAGAAAGATTTCCAAATCTCTGTGCGACTTATTATCTAAGAACGCAAACTTTGAACTCTACCGCCTGTTTAAAACCATTTGAAGAACTCAAAACTAAGTTGACGACAACACCTATCATCCAACCACAGAGTTGGAATATGTCATTTGAGGTGATGTGCGATGCTTCAGACTATGCAATAGGTATTGTATTGGGGCAACAAGTTGACAAAATCCCATATGACATCTAGTACATGAGTAAAATGTTAAACGAAGCCCAACTTAACTACTCCATAATTGAAAAAGAGCCACTAGAGTAGTCTTTACTCTGGAAAAATTTTACTCCTACTTAATAGGATCCAAGGTTATAATCTTCACTAATCATGCATCACTGAAATACCTTCTCTCCAAAAAAGATGTCAAAGCAAGGTTAATACGATGGATTCTCTTACTGCAAAAATTTGATCTTGAAATCCGAGATAAGAAAGAATGCAAGAATGTGGTTGTAAACCACTTATCCAGACTGGTAGTTGAAACAAGTTCTGACTCTCTCCCAATCTCCAAGAATTTTTCAGATGAATAACTAATGTCTATCTCTAGTCTGGATACACCTTGGTACGTTAACATTGTCAATTACCTGGTGACTGGGCAAACACCCACCCCATGGAAGAAACAAAAGAGGATGAGATTCCTCACCCAAGCTAAATGATTTTTCTATGACGATTCATACTTATTTAAGTACTATCCAAATTAAATAATCTGTCGATGTATTTTTGACCATGATCAAAAATATATACTCAATTTCTGCCACAACCACACTTGTGGTAGACACTTTGGAGGCAAGTAAATAGCAGCAAAAGTGCTACAATGTGGTTTTTACTAGCCAACATTTTTTCATGATGCCCATATCTTCACTAAATCTTGTGATTGATGTTAATGTTTAGGTAAGATTAGCCAAAGGAATGAAATGCCCCAACAACCCATTTTAATCATCAAAAATTTTGATATTTGGGATATTGATTTCATGGGACCCTTCCCCATTTTGCACGGCTTTTAATACATCCTAGTCACAGTCGACTACATGTCTAAATGGGTAGAAGCAATAGCGTATCAGACCAATGACCACAAAGTCATTGTGAACTTCCTAAAAAATATCATATTTGCTTACTTTGGTACTCCAAAGGCGATCATTAGCGACGGAGGTACTCACTTCTGTAATCGAGTTTTTGAAAACCTCATGCGCAAATACATTATTACTTACAAGGTCGTCATTCCATATCACCCTCAAACGAGTGGACAGGTTGAAATATCCAATTGTAAAGTTAAAATATCCTTGAGAAAATAGTAAATCCTTCACAAAAAGGATTGGTCTTTGCGATTAACTGACGCCTTGTGGGCAGATCGTACTATTTTCAAAACTCCGATCGGCATGTCCCCCCTATCATGTCATATTTGGAAAAGCCTGTCACCTCCCAATAGAACTCGAACACCGCATGTATTGGGCTATAAAACACCTCAACTTTAATCTTGAAAAAGTAGGAAATCATAGAAAACTTAACTCTCAGAGTTGGAAGAACTGCGTAACGATGCATATGATAGTGTTAAATTGTACATGAATTGTACAAAGTCCTGGCATGACAAATACATTCAAAGAAAATCCTTCCGAGTAGGTTAGCAAGTATTATTCTATAATTTTTGCCTCCACCTATTTTCTAAAAAATTAAAATCTCGATAGACAGGACCTTTTGTGGTCCATAAAATTAATTCACATGGTAACATCGAGATACTCAATACAATAGATGTCAATATTTTTCAAGTCAATGGTCAATGGTTCAAGTCGTTTCTCAAATTCCCACTTCTAGAAAAAGATTCTTTCTGAGGGATCCTGTGTATCAGAATTAGCTTCATAATATTGTTTGGCTGAAGACAATAAACTTAGCATTTTTCGAAAGGCAACCCTTGATTAAAAGGCGTACAACATGTTTTGACAGCCACTAGGACCCAATTTTTTTTAATTCTAGAATAGGATGTTTTTAATTCCTTCGTTAGGTTGTTTTTCAATTCTTAGGTAGGATTTTATTTTTCTGCAACTTGTTTCAGAAATTATCATTGTTATAACTCTAACTTGTTTCAGATTCCTTGTAATAAGAATTTGCACATTAATGCCCAATCCATTTCGGGTATGATCTAACATTTTTATCTTTTCTTACTATTTGCATATTGAGGACAATATGTCATTTAGGTTTTAGGGTAGTAGGTTAGCTTACAATTGCATTACATTTCATTGCTAGCTTAGTTTTATATTTTCATAAAAAATTAAAAAAAATAAAAAAATTTTAACACTTGCAAAATATTTTCTTCAAACTCTTTCTATGTATTGTTTACATATGAATTTCAAATCTCAGGTTCATGTCTTAATTTTTATCATAAGTTCTTTTTTGTTATTCCTCATAAAAAAAATCAAAAGAATACTTTGAAAATTCAGGACACTTCTGATTGAGTAAAATAAGATTTTATGGAATAAGTGTTGACCTTTTTCTCTGTCTACAGTGTTAGGGAAAATCAAATCTAGTGAACTATGACTTCTTTGTCCCTTGGTTGGTTGGTTAGAAGAAAAACATAATTAGAGTTAATATCACTTGAACATGAAAGATAGGATTGGACTTGATACCTTGAAAAGGGGCTACCTACTTTTTGAAAAAAAAAACCACCAAAAAATGGTGATGTGTGCAAAAATTGAACAATAAACTAAAAAAATGGTGAAGCATGAAAAAGTTGAGAAAATAAAAAATTGAAAAATTGAAAAAATCAAATCAAAACAAGATATTATAACTAAAAAAGTACAGAAATGAAAAGAGTCCAATAAGACCAAATAGTTCAATAAGGTAAAAGCCGTCAATGGTAAAAACATGAGTAAGTTAGAAAATCACGGATAAAGTCCCTTAGAGGTATTAAAGTGAACATCCGCACCTCTCACAATTCTAGTAAGATGCTTAGTTTCATGTTAGAACTGACCATTCTTAGAAGTTAGGAGGTGAAATCTTATTCTTGAAAAGATGTTTCTTTTAAAAGAAAAATTAGAAAAATTACATGAATACTCAAGTTACTTTTTGAAATTTTCTAAAATGAGAAATGAAAACTAGAACTTTACTCAAACGTATGGACCTTTGATTGATTTATGAAATGTCGTTATGTTCACTTTATATATTTTGACTTTAATTTTTATATTTCTATAAAGTGTTTGAATTTTGTGGGTATATTCACTACAAACCTTCATAAGTCAAACTCCTCCACTAGGGGTAATCTAAGGGTTTAAGGGCTTGCTGCATCCGCTAAATATAGTTGTATAACCTACGAAAGTAATTTGCAACTTGGTTTTTATTTTATTTTTACTCGAGACTAGCAAAATCTAGGTTTGGAGGTGTGATCAAGGTCTAGAAAGTCATTTCTAGAGCCTTAATTACATAAATTTTATCAATAAATCATACACTAAATAATCTAATTACATATAGTTCATGGTTAGTCCATAATAATTCTTATTTTCAATTTAATGATGCAATTATAAACTAATTACTATTATATACATGTAACATGAATTATTCACAAACTTTCAAGACGAATGAGAAAAATCTGAAGTTACTACTATGATCCAAGATCCAAAAAAGATCATGAACCAAAATTCAAGACATTTGGGCCAAATTTCACCATTGCGCCATGGTCAACGATGGAGTCGTGGTCAATGAATAAAGTCAAGCCTCGATTTCGTACTGAAGCTTGACGACTGAACATCATTCGTAATAAACTAGTTTTTAGTATTTTTTATAAACATAAAATGTCTCCGAAACCCTAATTTTGACAAGAGACCTTAATCGGGTTTCTCTATAAATAGGAGACCATACCAAGAATTAAATAAGTTAGATTTTAGAGGATTAGTTTTAGTTTTTATATTTTCTTTCTTTCTTAGTTTTATGGAAGTTGTAAGGAGGTTTTGTCGGTTTCAAGTCAAGAAGCAATCTTTCTCTCATCTCTACTTTTTCTTTTCATGCTTTCTTTACTTTATTTTTGTTTTTATTATTTTTGCGATGATTGTTGACTAAGTCTCTGTTAGATCGGTTGAGGAAGTCGGAGCAAGATTTATTAGTGTTTTAATGTTCTCGTAATGGCTAAATAATTTTATTGTGATAGTGTAAGTATTTATTATTAGGTTGAATATTGAATATTTCTCAAATTTTAGATGGTTTTTTTCTTTGATTAGTTAAAAAAAAATCATGCTTTACAGAGAATAGTAAATATTTATCTAATAATCCCAATCTAAATCATTGCATACTTTTGATCTTGTTTATATTTTAACTATTAGATTTTTCGATCTACAAACATTAAGTTTGTTTAGTGGATCGAGATAAAAAGATAACCATAATTCACTGATAAAGCTTGTGAATGTGGATCCAATTGATCTACACTTCTAAAAGCGCCATCGATCCGTGGGATGTGCGGATCCGATTTTGATTTTTGAGGTTTGGGAGTCGCCACCTAGTTATTATGGTCTAGGAACCAAATATTAACTCTAACAGATAAGACGCTAATCTACAAAGAGAACAGGTCCGGGGATCACGTTATGGGGTTGGACGGTGTTAGGTACCAACCCCGCCCGACAAACACCGGTCTCTACTATTTTTCAAATAATACTACATTGTAAAATAAACCTAAAAATTAATATAAAAAAATAAAAATAATTACCTAGCTGATTACGACGATTCCCTCAGTACTGGTGGAGAGTGTCCTTGTACGAGTTTCCTTGGTATTCATCTATCACTGGATTTATTTCTGATCTTCAAATTGAAGTAATTTTCTTCTATATCTGAGTGTTTTCTATATTTTCTAAAAGGGTTTCTGAATATTTTTGGAAGGTTTCTAAGAGTTTTTTGAACAAAAACTAGGACTTAGATGACAGATAGGGGGTTAAGGCTTCAAAATCAGGGTTGGAAAGGCTAGCAGGACTTTTTGACCTACTTTTCTTAGGATTTTCTTTGACGTACAAAATTAGATTGTGGAGGCTCCTATTTATAGATTTTTTTAGAAGAATTAGGATTTAACTAGGTCTCCTTTTAGTTAAGATGAATTAGGGTTTTGACTTAAGTCATATTTGATTAACTAGGTTTCTTTTGATTAGGGTTTTAATTAGGGTTTTGACTTAAGTCTTATTTGCTTGATGATGTTTCTTTAGATTAAAGTTTTAATTCTTACCTACAATGAAAGAATATATTTCTGATTTTTGGAGAATCCTCCTTAATTATATTTTAATTCGTTAGACCCCAGATGGAAGGGTCTTTTAATAAATATCAAGGGGACTCCACTTAAATAAGTGGGCAACCATCAATAATTTTGCTTAAGGGCCTAATTGATTAATTTTTTTAGTTCAGATTTTTAAATTAATTTTATTAAGATTTCACTTTACGTTAATTAATATTTTATTTATTAATTTTAAAATTTAAATTTTTTTTAAATTGAAAAATTATCGTTTTGCCCCTAAAGAGAACTTTTACGTTTTAAATTATTTTTCAATGTTCCGAGATGTTTTGGAATCAAATTTTTCGTAAGAAATTTGATAGGATTATCGGTTTGTGTCACTTATGAATTTTTTTAACATGAAATGATTATGAACCCTATGAAGGGCATTTTTGTAATTTTATCAAATTTGGTGAAAATTAGAGGAATGATTTGTTTGGTTTCACTTTGTTATTTTATATGTTCGAAAGGATTTTCCTAAGCGTAATGTGGGCTCTAAGGATGTTTTGATGTTAGGGGTATTTTAGTAGTTTAGGTCATTTTTTTTAGTGATTTTTATCGTAAAGTTTCTTTTTGTTTGAAAAATGATGATTTCTACGTTTTGGGTCATATTTTCCTAGTGTAGCGTAATTTCTAGAGTTTTGTTTATTGAGATACCTCATCCAAAATTTTAAAACATATATAGTGACAATTAAAAAATATTAGAATATTCATCCATCATTGGGAATCGTTGCGATTGGGTTGACGAGTTGATTAATCTGGCAAGTACAAAATGGGATATCTACAGATGCCCCTCTTTGGTAGAGGGTTGAAGCAAACTAGATAGCAAATCTATTTAGGCAGCTAGGGCGATATTTGAATGTCCAAACTAGTGACAGTTCATTTTATTACCTGATTTAGCAATTCGTCGAAGTATTCGGATCCTTGAGGTAAAACTTTCCCCGAACTAAAAGTTGTCAGGTCCTCAAGCCTGAACTCTCACTAATGATGTCAGATCATTGAATTTTAGAAAATTCTCCTTGACTAATGCAAAAGTGTACGTGTGTGCAATGGTGTGATGTTTACTTAGTATTCTATATAATCATTGAGAATAAACTCTCCTTAATTAAAAAAAAGATTAAGTCCTAGAGATCTTCTCTTATTGACAATGATGATTCAAATTGAAATGCACATACGCAATGAAGACAATCACACAATATTGAATTATGTTAAGTTTGAATAACGAGATATGTGATGTAGAAACTTCATTAAATCCTATCAAAATTCTTTTTTAGAGTTCAAAAAAATTTGAGTCTCGTTTATCGGACTATAGCGAAGGTTTACAAGAACTTAAATAATCCTGTTAATTCATTCTATGATTCAAAAAGTTGGAGTCTCGCTTCACGGACTCGAAATTAGGTTTTTAGGCACTTCAAAAAACCTACTCATTCTATAATTCAAAAAGTTGGAGTCTCATTTCTCGGACTAGAACTTAGGTTTGTAGGCATTTAAAAAACCTACTCATTCTATGTTTCAAAAAGTTGGAGTCACGTTTCTCGGACTCAAACTTAGGTTTGTAGGCACTTCAAAAAACCTACTCATTATATGATTCAAAAAGTTGGAGTCTCGTTTCTCGGACTCGAGCTTAGGTTTGTAGGCACTTCAAAAAATCTACTCATTCTATGATTCAAAAAAAGTTGGAGTCCCATTTCTTGGACTCGAACTTATTAGAGTCATGCTTCTCGGGCTTGAATTAGTTAAAGACTCGATATTATCGAGTTCAAAGTTTGAAATATTGGGCTTTTATTGGCTTATCATGCATCTAGATTCATAATTATCATTGGGCTTCGTCGAACTTTTAAACTTTTGTAAGATTTTCCGTTTTATCATGTAATCAATAATGAAAACTTCGAAATCACAGTTATTCTAAAAAAATGCCCTAGTTTCAAAGTTGGCTTCTAACTGGAACTTAACTATGATACTGATGAAATGGATTGCATTTGAAAAATATGAACAAGTAACTATGGACTCTGATATATGACAGACAGAAGAATCGACATTCCTTTAAATTTAAGACTCTTAAGATTATCATATGTGCAATAAGGAATTTGAACAATTTATTTTAATATATGTTTAAGCTGAACTTAAAATCTTGATGATTATTCGAATAGAAGATCTTTCTTTTCAAAGTGGTCGATGATTCTGCATTTTTTTTACGAACACTTGAACAAGTAAACATATTCTTAAATATCCTACAATGTTCAAGATGACTTCTGAGTTTCTTCGACTTCAACACTATCTTCATCAGATGTGAGCTTTCAGCTGAAAATGAATGTTGTGACTTGAATAATTTTCTACATCCTCTAGTAAACTTCCTTCTAGATCTTTCTTCTTGATGGGATATTTTCTTCCATTTGATGATGTCTTAATTTTTTCCTAGATCGCCTCTTCAGGTTTTCAATCTAGCGGATTTTATTTTTCTTCTTTTGATGATTTCTTGATTTTTGCCTAGGTTGTCTTTTCAGGTTTTCAACCTAACAGGCCTTTTTTTTATGGTTATGCCCTAATTTTTGTCTAAGTCGTCTTTTTAGATTTTCAACTTAGCAGACTTTTTTTTTCTTCTTGATGATCTTGAATATTCAACTCGACAACTTCTTGGTTCCTTAGACCTTAACCGAGTCAATTAGCATTCAGGAGGACTTAATAGGTGGGCTTAGGACATGGTTTAGAAAGAAAAGGTATAAGGCTCAACTTCCCAAAATGCCTCTAGTCTGATATTCTTTTTTTTTTTTCTAATGCCCCTAATTTGGCATTCTTTTTTTCTATTATTTTTTGAATGCCCCTAGTTGGCATTACTTCTTCTGAACCTTTCAATAGGGGATTTTCCTTTTGGATGACGTTTTTCTTAAGAGAATACATTTTTTTTGTGACCGGGTCTGAAGTAACTTCTCAAATTGCCTACGTACCCCAAATATTTCTTTTTTCTTCTGGGATCAGGTCAAAATGTAGTTTATACAAAGATTCCCTCCCAAGGTTGGTTGGTGTGATTTAGAAAGAAGAGGCTATTGATTTTTTTAGAGGCTACAAGGGGCTAAAGAAAGTTATCTTTTCTTGGCAAGATAGAAAAATGATTCGACCAAAGAAGGTCTCCTTTGGTGAAATGCTATTTGATTTAGTCAAAATTCCAAGAACTCGATGTCTGGATTTCTTTGTCGAGTACGGTCTTCTTTTGAGAAGGAGTAATATTCAGTCTTCTCCTAAGAAATTGAATGTGATTGAGTTCTTTGTATTTGACATTGACTCGTTTAACATTTTAAAAACTTCAAAAAAATCTCATATTCTTTTACAAATAACAATCTCCCTCTCTTAAATGAGTAGTATGTTGGATCTTCTTGTGGATCTTAGCACCTTTGTCGATGGTTTCAACTGCATCATTCTTGATCGATAAACTTCGACTTTGAAAATCACCTTTAACTTTATGTCTTGATTTATTTTGGTGCAATCTATCAATTAGACTATGTAGGAACGTTGTTGAATTTCTCAAGTAAGTTTATTATTCTTTCATGTTCCCATAAAGATAATGTAGTACCTATTTGCATTTTTTTGAGTGTACTATTTAATTCCAATATTTGTCAAACTTGATTAGTAAGCCTTAAGTCATTCCTCATGTCAAATTTTATGTTCACATCATTATTACAGGCATGATAATCAAAAGCTTCTTTATTTATTAGAATT